>NC_060887.1:26630462-26787962 GCF_014805685.1 Silurus meridionalis
AGGAAAGATTCTGGAGTGAATTAGATGAAGTGGTAGATGGTGTACCTAGGAAAGAACGATTGGTGATTGGGGCAGACTTTAATGGGCATGTAGGTGAAGGGAACAGAGGTGATGAGGAGGTGATGGGTAGGTATGGTTTTAAGGAGAGGAATGTGGAAGGGCAGATGGTGGTAGATTTTGCTAAAAGGATGGAAATGGCAGTGGTGAACACTTATTTTAAGAAGAAGGAGGATCATAGGGTGACGATAAGAGTGGAGGAAGGTGCACACAGGTGGACTATGTGCTATGCAGGAGATGCAACCTGAAGGAGATTGAGACTGTAAGGTGTTGGCAGGGGACAGTGTAGCTAGACAGCATCGGATGGTGGTCTGTAGGATGGTTTTGGAGGCGAAGAAGAAGAGGAGGAGAGTGAGGACTGAAAGAAGAATAAGATGGTGGAAACTGAAGGAGGAAGAGTGTAGTGTGAGGTTCAGGGAAGAGGTCAGAGAGAGGCTCAGTGGTGTTAAGGAGGTGTTGGATGATTGGGCAACTACTGCAGGAGTGATGAGGAGGCAGCTAGAAAAGTACTTGGTGTGACATCTGGAAATAGAAAGGAAGACAAGGAGACGTGGTGGTGGAATGAGGAAGTGCAGGAGAGCATAAGGAGAAAGAGGTTGGCAAAACAGAAGTGGGATAGACAGAGTGATGAGAAAAGTAGGCAGGAGTACAAGGAGATGCGGCAGCAGGTTAAGAGGATGTGGCGAAAGCCAAGGAAAAGGCATATGAGGAGCTGTATGAGAGGTTGGACACTAAGGAAGGAGAAAAGGATTTATACCGATTGGCCAGGCAGAGGGACCGAGCTGGAAAGGATGTACTGCAAGTTAGAGCAGTAAAGGATGGAGAGGAAATGTGTTGACTAGTGAGGAGAGTGTGTTGAGAAGGTGGAGGGAGTATTTTGAGCAGCTGATGAATGAGGAAAATCAGAGAGAGAAGGTTGGATGATGTGGAGTTGGTGAAGCAGGATGTAGATAGGATTAGTAAGGAGGAAGTGAGAGCAGCGATTAAGAGGATGAAGAGTGGAAAGTCGGTTGGACCAGATGACATACCGGTAGAAGCGTGGAGATGTTTAGGAGAGATGGCAGTGGGTTTTGACCAGATTGTTTAACAGGATTTTGGAAGGTGAGAAGATGCCTGAGGAATGGAGAAGAGTGTGCTGGTACCGATCTTTAAGCATAAAGGAGATGTGCAGACCTGCAGTAACTACAGGGGAATTAAGTTGATCAGTCACACCATGAAGTTATGGGAAAGAGTAGTGGAAGCCAGGCTGAGAGAAGAGGTGACCATCTGTGAGCAACAGTATGGTTTCATGCCGAGGAAGAGCACCACAGATGCCTTATTTGCTTTGAGAATGTTGATGGAGAAGTATAGAGAAGGACAGAAGGAATTGCATTGTGTATTTGTGGATTTAGAGAAAGCCTACGACAGGGTGCCAAGAGAGGAGTTGTGGTATTGTATGAGGAAGTCAGGTGTGTCAGAGAAGTATGTGAGGGTGGTGCAGGACATGTATGAGGACAGTGTGACAGCAGTGAAGTGTGCAGTAGGTACGACAGACTGGTTTAGGGTGAAGGTTGGACTGCATCAAGGATCGGCCCTGAGCCCTTTCCTGTTTGCAGTGGTGATGGACAGGTTGACGGACGAGGTCAGACAGGAGTCTCCCTGGACTATGATGTTTGCGGATGATATTGTGATTTGTTGTGAGAGTAGGGAGCAGGTTGAGAAGAGCCTGGAGAGGTGGAGATATGCGCTGGAGAGAAGGGGAATGAAACTCAGTAGGAGTAAGACAGAGTACATGTGTGTGAATGAGAGGGAGGGCAGTGGAGTGGTGCGGTTGCAGGAGAAGAGCTTCAGAAGGTGGAGGAATTCAGGTACCTGGGGTCAACAGTGCAAAGTAATGGAGAGTGTGTTAGAGAAGTGAAGAAAAGAGTGCAGGCAGGGTGGAGTGGGTGGAGAAGAGTGACAGGAGTGATTTGTGATAGTAGGGTATCTGCAAAATGAAAGGGAAAGTTTATAGGACTGTGGTGAGACCTGCGATGTTGTATGGATTAGAGACAGTGGCATTGAGTAAAAGACAGGAGGTGGAGCTGGAGGTAGCAGAGCTGAAGATGTTGAGGTTTTCGTTGGGAGTGACGAGGATGGATAAGATTAGAAATGAGTTTATTAGAGGGACAGCGCATGTAGGATGTTTTGGTGACAAGGTGAGGGAGGCGAGATTGAGATGGTTTGGACATGTGCAGAGGAGGGACATGAATTATATTGGTAGAAGAATGCTGAGGATGGAGCTACCAGGTAGGAGGAAAAGAGGAAGGCCAAGAAGGAGGTTCATGGATGTGGTGAGGGAAGACATGCAGGTAGTTGGTGTAAAAGAGGCAGATGTAGAGGACAGGGTGGTATGGAGACGGATGATCCGCTGTGGCGACCCCTAATGGGAGCAGCCGAAAGAAGAAGAAGAAGAAGAAGAAATAGGAGTTAATATAAAGGGAAACTTTGCATACTTCTCATATCCTGTAAACTTTGCATACTTTTCATTAAAATTTTTATAATTTTTTTTAAAGCATTTTCCTTTAAATATATATATATATATATATATATATATATATATATATATATATATATATATATATGTGTATAAAACTAACACCACAAGTATTGCCAAAACTGACACCACAAGTAATACACTAAATAAATACAAACAAATAATAATTTATGAAAATATGTATGATGTATATTATTTCCTTTCAGTCTCCAAGACAATGCTTTGTTTCATTAGAAATATATTGCATTGCAAAAGTATTCATACCCCTTGAATATTTCCTCATTCTTTCACGTTATAACCATAAAGTACATGTATTTTATTGAGATTTCATGTGATAGACAAACACAAAGTATGCCATAATTGCGAAGTGGAAGGAAAATGATACATGGTGTTAAAGATTTTTCACAAAATCTGAAAAGTGTGGTAAAAGTGAAAATCTGAAAAGAGGCTTGAATATGTATTCAGCCCCCCAAGTCATTATAATAAAAAAAAAATAAAATAAAAATACTACTAATAATTTAATACTTTGTCGAACCACATTTCGCTGCCATTACAGCTGCAAGTAATTTGGGTATGTCTCTACCAGCTTTGCACATCCTGCTTCAGCTGAATCAGATTGGATGGAGAATTTCTGTAAACACCAATGTTTAAGTATTGCCAAAAAAGATTTTCAATAGGATTTAGGTCTGGACTTTGACTGTGACATTCTAACACATGATTATGCTTTGATCTTGACCATTTCAGTGTAGCTCTGGCTGTATGTTTAGGATGACTGTGTGTTTAGCCTGATGTGCAGTGTTAGGTTTCCGCCACACATAGCGTTTTGCATGCAGGCCAAAAAATTCAATTTTGGTCTCATCTGAACACAGCACCTTCTTCCACATGTTTGCTGTGTCCCCTACATGGCTTGTGGCAAACTGCAAATGGCACTTATTATTCTTTTTTGTCAACAGTGGCTTTCTTCTTGCCACTCTTTCACAATAACCAGATTGGTGGAGTGCACAACTAATAGTTGTTCTGTGGACAGACTCTCCCACCTGAGTTGTGGATCTCTGCAGCTCCTTCAGAGTTACCATAGGTCTTCTGACTGCTTCTTCTGGATTAACACTCTCCATGCCTGGCCTGTCAGTTTACGTGGACAACCATGTCTTGGTAGGTTAGCAGTCGTGCCATACTCTTTCCATTTTTGGATGATGGATTGAACAGTGCTCTGTGAGATGTTCAAAGTTTGGGATATGTTTTCATAACATTACTAGAGATTTAAAGCACTTTTGTACGTCGCTCTGGATAAGGGCGTCTGCTAAATGCCGCAAATGTAAATGTAAATGTAAAACCTAACCCTGCTTTAAACTTCTTGACCTGTCTGGTGTGTTCTTTAGTCTTCATGATGCAGTTTGCCCACTAATGTTCACTAACAAACTTCTGAGGCCTTCACAGAACAGCTGTAATTATACCGGGATTTATGTACACACAGGTAGACTCTAATTACTAATTAGGTGACTTCTGAAGGCAGTTGATTGCTTTGGATTTTATTTAGGAGTATAAGAGTAAAGACGGCTGAATACATATGCATCTATATTTATTTATAAAAAATCTTTAACACCATGCATCATTTTCCTTCCACTTCACAATTATGCGATACTTTGTGTTGGTCTATCAATTAAATCCCAATAAAATACATTTAGGCTTGTGGTTATAATGTGAAAAAATGTGGAAATACTCAAGGTGTTTGAATACTTTTGCAATGCACTGTATAAAATTTCAATCCTAAATGCAAAATTGCTGTCATTTGTTACTAAGAGAAAAAAACAAAGAACATTTAAAGATATGGATCTCCAATGACCTACACAAATCAATTTATGAAAATTCATAAGCAAGTAAAAAATTATAATTAAAATCATAATAAAAAAAAATTCTTTAGAAACATTTATAAGTTTTCCAGATGTTGTGAAAAAGATGATAAACACCAGTATTTTAGCTGTTCAGAAGTATTGTAAACATTCTTTCAAAATATAGACGTCATGAATTCTGTAGGAGTACAGGTAGTCGTCGACTTACAACCTATGCAACTTAAGACCATTCGACCACAATCGCTAGCCGCGGCGTACGTTATTTTTTTTACCAGCTTCCGGCATAATTTCACAGTACTGTACATATAGCCCACTCTACTTATGACCAAATCGTGTTACGAGTGTCGTATGCCACGGCTACGCCGGTAGCCGTGGCGTACGACAGTGCGTACCAGCTTCCGGGCATCATTTCACAGTACTGTACATATAGCCTACTCTACTTACGACCAAATCGTGTTACGACCGAATTGTCGGTCCCAATTGTGGTTGTAAATCGACGACTACCTGTACCACACTATTTCAGGCAAAAGTCTTCTTGCTTTTGTGAGGAGGTACTGACTTGGCAAAATAGGATGTCATCTAAGTGTCAAATAGGGTGATAAACCAAGTATTCTTCCAAATCAAGCCATAATATTTAATAAACCACAAAATCCCAATTTTACAACAAACTTTTTAGTCTCTGAATTTGGGCTCTACTGAAAACCTGTCGTCTGATGTGCAGAGAAAGGTGCACAAGTGCAGATGTCATAAAAATAATAATTGCATGGACCCTGATAATTATGTTGAAAGCAATACTGGTGAATCAACTGAACCAGAGCAGAGAAGACTGAAATCCAAAAAGGAGAATAACCAACCTTCAAGGTGCAGTTTTAGAGATGAAAGTTCAGTAATGCTGAGCCAGCTTATCAGTTCCTGGGGGTCTGGAGAGGCATTTGAGATGGGGCAAAATCTAGATTTTCTCCAGTGACATCCAATATTAACAATTGCACTTATGGTAACTTAAACTATATCTTTAACTTCCTCTGCCTCTGACAGGAAAGACAAATTATGTGTGTATTTATGCAGGCAAAATATACAGCAAATTGCCTGAGGAAAATTCCAACTTATTCTTTATGAGAAACCACAGCTGGAGGTTTGTCAGTGAACTAACCGAGGTATGGTTAGATACAGAAGTGGTCAAGAGAATCTGATTGGATGGATTGTCTTTTAACCATCCCATGTTCAATATCATGTGCTAATGAACATGCTTGAAAAGGTCTGTTTTTCAATATCAGGCATACAAATTCTGACCATAAATGCATAAATAAATGCAAAAATAAAGCATCATCAAATAACATTTAAGACTTGAATACACCAGCACGGAATTTGCATTCTTGTACAGATCCTGTGACCAATGTTCCAGAAGTTCCTAAACTCCACTATTGTAGAAAAGAAGCTATGCAACTGCCTGAGGGGGTGGATAGCTCTAACCTGAGCAGTATCACACGATATGGAATGACCAGCAAACTTATTAAAGTATTTGTAATTGTCCTACGTCTTGTCTTGCACAGTCTACACCAAGTTGCACACGATGCACATTATGTGGCTAGGACAACTTACTTTAGTCATTAGCTTTGTGTTCGTGTAGCTCTATGTTGTTTTATGTGGTTTTATGTAGCACTGCCGGAAGCTGTGATCGGGCTAATATCAACCAATCGTCGATATAGTTCAGAATGCGGAAGCCCCGGACCCGAACTGAATCGAGTAGGCCTTCTTTACAGTGTGCAGGACCCACTGGGACCGACTGGCAGGCTTTCCCAGGCCGCCAGGAAGTCTGTTAAGAAAACCCATCACTCGAGACTGGTCTCTGGCCCGTCCAGAGCGGCTGGAGCAATGCTAACTTGGCAGGGTTAACAGGCTGACCTCCTGATGGTGCTGAACCTTGTGATGAGGGACGGGCACCATGTAATGCGGTGTACACTGCCCCCTTGACCTAAGACCCCTTAATGTCAGGGTCTCTGCGGCTTAGAGCGTCGCCCGGCCGGAAGGGGTCCTAGTGGCGACGCTCTGTTTTTAGGCTTCATGGTTCCCAGCTGGGGCTGTGCCCGCCAGGCAGCCCCTGGGAGCAATGAGGGAGGAAGCCAATTCAGCTCCATCGCATGCGCATTTTATGCTTCCTGGTCATGACATCACCATTTCTCCGCATGAACAATGCAGAAGCGTTCCCAAAGTGTTGTTGACGCAGCTCGAGTTCCTGAAAGGGAACTCAGGGAACAGTGACAACTGTAAGTGTTATACCTCATACTGGCAGGCCAGCAGAGCAGTAAAGATGTGATAAAAAAAGTTGGATAGATGGAAAAAAGTTAAAAAAGGAAGATCTTACTAGCAGGCAAAACCACACTGCAATAAGTTTGTAATACAACCTCATTCAGGATGGATCGGACATGGGAGCCTCATGGGAGCCTCGTGGGACAACATGGGAGCCTCATAATGCTGTGTGTACTCAGGACTTTTATGTTCACTCAGCTGACTCTAACTGCTGTGCAGCAATGCACAGCATCTCAGGTGAACGGCTCCTCTGTGGAGTTTTTTGAGAACAGCAAATTGTTGTTCAACTGGTGGAAGACCTTAGCTAGTCCCTCACCACACCTCCATAACTAAGAAAGCACAACAGTGTCACTAATTCCAAAGAAGGATGAGAAAAGCTCTGTTTACACCACTTGACATCTACAAAAGGACTAATAGTATCCTTAGCAACTGCATGTCTGTCTGGTTTGAGAACTGTGGCACCTTGTATCACAAGATCCTGCAGTCGATAGTGAGGACAATAGAAATCTTCAGAGTCTCTATTTTTTTAAATATCAGAGACATTTACACCACAACCTATTTAAACCCCTCACACACACTTTTCACCCTTCTGCCATCGGAAAAAAAAAATTCTAAAAGAAAAACTTTTAAATCTACAGTAAACACCTAATGAGCCAACCAGAGCAAGAAAAAAAACTCTCTGAAATGACATAAGAAGAAATTTTAAGAGAACCTACATTCAAAACCCATCCTCCTCAGGGTAATAAAATACTTCAGAATTAAAAAAATGCTATGCTATAATATCAAAAGTGTTTTAAAAGAATGCCAAGTATGAGTATCAGTCTTAATAATTACAGCAGTAGTTCGTTGGAACAAGACTACAGTATCCAAGTAAGACTGGCCATTATATGTGGATTTTTTTTTAGCTTTCCTAATGATTGGTAGTTTATCTGATTTACTGAAAAGCTAATAAAACAAACTGATGATTTATATTTTCCTTCAATGACTTCTGCTTTTAAAAGCTGCCCTTTTTAATTTATGATGTCTGAAATCATAACTAACATACATATTAAAGCTTTTGACAGCAAAGACAAATATTTGTTGGACTAAAAACTGTAATTATATGTGTATATCTTTCAGATTAAATTTAGGTTATGCAAGGTAGCGCAAATTGCCCATGAGAGATTTCCAACATACTTAGAGTGTGGCCGTCCCTATTGCCTATGAGCAACTACAGCTGGACCCTCATGAGAGAAAACTTTTTTTAAACTTAATCCTTTCCTCTTGGTCTTGTCTCTAGGAAAAATGTGCTTTGGCAGCCTGCTGTGTGTGTGTGTGTGTGTGTGTGTGTGTGTGTGTGTGTGTGTGTGTGTGTGTGTGTGTGTGTGTAGGTGTAGGTGTAAGGGTATGCGTGCCTGTCAAATATATAGATGACTAAATCTGACACATTCAGTGTCTGTATACATAATCAATTACATGTATTACCATAGTGAAAGGTAGTGACACTATCATACATGTATACCATGTTTTTTAAAGATGGTGCAGCCGGCCAACTTTCCCACTCTCTGGAACAAGAGTGTACATGCTATGCCCTTATATTTCTACCCTAGTATGTGTGCATATATACATTTAATACTTACCCCTACATGCAACATCTTGCCTTGCGAAAATTGCACAAGCATAGCTCAAGCAATTACATCAGTGTTATTCAACACTGAATTAGAGAGCCTGCTTGCTGGCTTTTAGTGGCTTCAGGAAGGGAGTGGTTATGGGTTAAAAAGCCAATGCTCACAGTCCAAGGTCACCAAGTCCACTGGTTTCTGCAAAATGCAGAAGCTGTGAAGATAAAAAAAAAAGTTTGGGTTAACATTTTTTAGCTTAAGTATGTGACATGCAGAGACAGAAGTTGGTCTAGTAAGGTACTGATTTTTTTTTTTTTTCCAGTTATAGGACCAATGCCTATAACTGAACTCTTTTGTTCTTTATATGGCATATGTTGGATGTTTATTTTTCTCTAACTACTATGAAGTTTACTTTACTTTACAAGTGAAAACTTTTTATTCAGTCTGACCACTTTCCAGTGCCCACTGTTGAAACCATTAACCACACTAGGACCCTTGGAACCTAAAACACAATGAACTGCCATGCACATTTTATAGAGAATAAAATTGTTTATGAAGAAGTGAAAACCCTTTAAAGATATGTACACGTTTTAAACTTTCCTGTTTGGATTTGTATCTTTATCCTTATGAGATGAAGTGATAACATGAGATAACTTCCTTAATGCCTGGGAGACCTTCATGTGCAATGAAACTTGACTTCTTGAGAAAATCACATGCAAAACATTAACTCAGCATGTGTTTCCAGAGACACAATGACAGTCAACTTCTGAGTGTTTTATAAGAAAGAAAATTCTATCGTCAGCTTATGAGGAGCGCACATATGCTTTTAATGACACATGTGAATAGCAGCAAACCAGTGGCATTATCTAATATAAACAAATCTCTTTTACTTGACACAAATTTTGAGATGTTTCCTACAGTTCCAGTTCTTTAGAAGGTACCAGCCAATCCTCATGTACAGGATTGCTTAGGCTACATTTTAGGAAACTAACACTAAAAGACGTTGCCAGTTCTTTCTAAAGCCTGTAAAAATCTCTATATAGAAACAGCTTGGCTCACTGGTTAACAGAGAAATGGGTGTGTCCATACACTGCCTGGTTTTATTTGTCTTATTCACAATGCTCTCACCATGTAAATAAAATTTGTCAACACTACGCAGCGATGGTATAGTGAAGATATGTCTCCTTGTACATTCACTAATTCAATTTGACTTTATTTGTTTGCATGGCTGGGTGAGATCCCTGCTCTGCAAAGCAGACCATGGACTTAGAGCCAAGTTGGATTTTATCCTGTTGGATCTTGTAATGTATCAAAACTCATGCCTAATATTCCACATCAGCAATTTTATTTTGCATGACAATATGCAAAAACATGGCAATAGTCAAGCCCAGGCAAGGTCAAAGTGAAGTAAAGTATTTGACTGAATGCTGTAATGTGCAGAATGCATGCACTGACATGGCAAGATTAACATGGCATCAATTTACTCTTAATGGTCTGTATTTATTATATCAGATAGGGGGTCAAAACACCGGTTGGGAAGCAGACTATCTATATTTTGGAAATTGGTCAAATCAGCAGAGAATCTAAAGCCTGAAAAGGCAGATTTATCTGCACATCTTATCAATGTGCATAGTTTAAACTCAAGATACACTATGACACAGAGAAACAAAAGAAGGCTTAGATTATCCAATTTACATAACAGGTAGAAACAGTCAGGGAAGAAACCATTTAAAAGAGATGTGTATTTAAGACTCTGCTCTTTAAAACACCAGTTTCAAAAACTTTCACACAATATGAAAGATGGGCACTAACAGGAGCATTATGAAGGACAGAGACAATGTAAGTTAACAAGGACTCTAAGCTGTGAATGAATAAAGAAAGTAAGCAAAAGATGCAGATCTTAGAGACAGAATAAGAGTGGATGTGATAACTGTAGAGCGGAAATTCTTACTACCTTCTGTCTCATTCTGCACAAGTGTGTGAAATATTCCACCTAATCTTCATCATAAGACAAATGTTTCTCACATTCTCTCTCCTTCTCTCATACACTGTCTCTGTGTTTAGTGTCTTTGGATAACAGAGGGCTATTAGATCTACAATTTCTTTCAGAATAGATTTCTTCTTATTTACATCTTATATTTCTGCTACTGGACACTTTATTTATTCTATTATAATATCCCTGCTGGGACAGTTTTCCTAGTGCATTGCAGTAAAGGTCGACCAATATGGGTTTTTCTCCGGCCGATGGCGATTTTTAGAAACCAGGGCAGCTGATAACCGATTTGTTCATTTTCTACTGGAAACACATGAGCAAAGCATCACAAAATCTCCATAGGTTATGTACAGGAAACAGACTTGAGTCGTTCGTTCTTTTGTCACATGACTCCCACTTATACAAAATAAGCTAAATGATTAAAAAAAATACATTTCAGATTAAAAGAAGTAAGTCACTAAAATGATCCAATCTTCCAATCACAGCTTTGCATGTGATTAGCGCGTTTAGGCGAGAAAGAGAACTCCGATTGACTATTGAGCTCGGAAAAGTGGCCCGCCTCCAATACCGATGCCACGCTTTTTGAATAAGGCTCCTGTGAGAAGGCCCCTTGCTCTCTGCCGACTGTCCGGCAACTTTTTTTTTGCTGCGACACAGGCGACACTACAATCGGATATCTTCAGAGTTAGTTTGGTGTGTCCCTACCTTAAGTCTTACTGTTCTCTTTAAAATGTTACCAGGCAGAGGGGGACATTACAGGATTATGCCAGTGGAATAGCAATGAATCTGCTTAATGCATTAATCAGTCACATGTTCCACAACAACGCTTAGCTGCTTGCAGATGCCTGCTTATTAATCTGCCCAATTTGCATTTCAGCCGATGCTGATTAATGAAAAATGCCAAAAATGGGCTCAATCAGTCGGTCGATCTCTCCATTGCAGCTATAGTGTACTGATAAAGCTACTTTACCTGTTTGCACTGGGTCATATGCTGCTATGACTTTACAACTTAACAGCAATATGTAGATTTTAAATATAATATTGGATGGATTAAATGCAAACTGTAAAATAATCCTGAAGCTAGAAAAAAAGCAGCAGAGCTGCTACTCTTACACTCTATAGAGCTACTATTCATGCTCCCTATACTGCTGCTAATCATGCACCATAGTGTTAGCTGGTGTGTTTTATTTTGCCACATTTGGCATAACAAACTAAAATAATTCAAATAAAAAATATATTATTTATCATTGTCTTTGTTTATAATTTAATTTACCTGTTACAAAAAAATAATCATTCACTTGTCCCTAATTTAGAAAGTGCAAAGATTATCAAAGAAATAACTATTAAATCATTATTTTACCACAATAATACAATATTTTTCTTCTGTTGTTTTATTATGTAATCATGCATAGTCTTGTGAATTTATTGTATATTGAGCACTCATCTTACAATGTGATGTTTGTATACTTAGTCTTATGTACTGTGCAACTGCATAGATCTGCGTATTGATCTGTGTTCCTGCAAAGTAATGAAAATACAAAATTTTTTCCCCATAGTATACAAAGTTACATAGAAAAATGCCCATGAAACATATTTGACTGTAATTAATATACATTTTCTAGGATAAGCTGCAGAGTATAATTTTTTTTTTTTACTATATTGTGATTTTTGGAAGCACAATTGCCAAAGAAAGAAAAGTTATTTTCACAAAATGATGATAAACAGTGTTAACTTATGAGCTACACACATTCATGATCATGATCTTTTAAGGTATCATTGCTGCTATGCAAGCTAACTGACAAGTGGTTTCTCCAAAAATAACATACCGGAGATGACATTAGCAGTGAAATCAGCAATAGCTTCAGGACAGAAGTACAGTCAGAGGCAGTGGTGGACGAAGTACACAAACTATGTACTTGAGTTAAATTAGAGACACACTCTGAAAAATATTACTTCTGTAAAAGTAAAAGTGCTCTCAATAAACTTTCACTTCAGTAAAATTACTGTAAAAGTATTTCCCTTCAAATGTACTTAAGAATCCAAGTATTATGATTTAATTTAAATAAATTAATAAAATAATAAATTTCATAAATAAAATAAAATTAAAATTTTAAAATGTCCTATTATTATTTCTATCACAAGGCTCTTGCATAATCAAGGAAGTTTATGTGAAAAGACTCTAATATTACTCTTAGCACACCATTCTATTAATAGACTGAGATTAATGAGCTAATGAACTAACTAACTAATAAGATTAATAAACTACTAAAAAATCATGCAAATAAGGCCACAGTTGTTGTGGCAATTTAAAGTCAGGAGTTTCTTCCATCATTTATTCCTCCCAAAATGTTCTGCTTGCTGTTGAACTGACGCTGAACTGTATGTTTGTAGATACCACCAAGCGGCAATCAAAACAAGTTTAAAACAGAGCACTACCCTGATCGGTGGATTACTGCGTGATTGACCAGTTTAGTTTTGATGCAATCGTAAATAAAAAGGAACAAATAATTTCGCAAAATGCAGGTGAGTAAAAAGTACAATATTTGACTTTAAAATGTGGTGAAGTTAAAGTCTTTTCAAATGGAAATACTTTAGTACAGATACGTAAAAAAAACAACTTAAGTACAGTCACGAATTACATTTACTTTGTTACTGTCCACCACTGGTCAGAGGACAGACTATGGCACAATACATAAGTGGTTAGCAAAAGAGTCAGCTGTTTCTGAACCAACAAATATTTATAGGATGTGCTGATCTCACACAGTACATGGCCCTGTTTATTCTTCTTCAGAAACATGAGGTCCTCTCTCACATGCCCGTGGCATTCCTAGAGTTCACGGGCAGTGTGTCACACACTATGAACTTGGGCAACTTTTCATACAATGATAAACAAAGCTTTGACAGCAGCAGAGGAATTAGGGCCTCCTGCTGCTAAATAACACATGCGGATGCTTTGTATAAACACCTCAAAGTTTGATCGTTTAGGGGCTGCTGAACATTGTTAAAATGATCTGTGGCACACGGCATGCAGCCATGCTTCATTTAAAACTTAGTGACAGCTTGAGTGCTAAAGTTTCATTATATTTTTTTATATTCCAAGTACATAGCTGGACATGTTTTATTAAAATATACTAATATAGTACCATCTACAGTATGTGGATTGCAGACATATAATGTCAGATTAAATAAAATTCATTTGTGGAATTGAACTTTGGAATATAGCAAAAGCAGATAAAAGAATAAATGAACTAATGATAAAGTGTAAAGGTCAAGAGGATTGTTGGTCTCTATTTATTGCTTGTCCTTTCTGGAAGTTTAAGAAAGCAGAGAATCATGCAGTGAGTCATTCTATCAGGACTCAGCTGGCCCCACTACACAGTGAACTCTGCAGTTCTCCTGGTAAACAGACATGTAAGTTTGTCAAGATTTAGTCATTTTGTATATCTCCTTTCGTTCTTGTTTTACATCTGTTTTCTGTTTTGTGGCGTAGCAAGCTTTCTTTTTTGCATTGCAATGCAGGTCCAATTAAAGCTCTTTTTAACAAGTGTCCATAAATTAAAGACCATTAGGGCAGTCTAAAGTTAAAAGACAAGAAATCTGTCTAACATCTTAAAAAAACATCTATGGTTTCAGTGTTTATTAAAATTGATGAGTGTAGGAAAAACGGATTGATTAAATCACCTCGATTGAGCCTTTGAAGAGATCTAAACATTTGCTCAAGCCAATTCTATCAGAGTCCTGGCTTCTCAACTCATCTAAACTTTATTGTTTATAAATTAGCTCGGTTAATACTTCTTCGAATTTACAAATTTTTTATATTGGAAATATCAAAACAGACCTAGAGGGACAATGTTTTAGCCTTCCATTTTGTAACAAAATGATTTCAAATTCCAAGACCACCTGCCAGAACGTCCTCAGTGCTGTCACTGAAAGATCCTCAGTTGTACACCAGAACCAGATGGGTTGCACAGTTGCCCAGTGTAGCATCTGCATGGTATCAGTGTCTTCTAAATCATCTGGCTGTGTGTAATATCCACAGCATCTGATCAGTATACTTAAACATTATCCATCATGCTCAAACTAAGCCAGGTTTCTGAACATGGTTTTGATTTCTTTTTTTGGACTCAAAACTTTCTCAAAATATGAATAACCCCACAGTTAATGGACTGAGTGCATACTGAGGTTTGCCACATTATAGTTTAAAGAAAGAAATCTATCCCAACACCTTAAATCCAAGCTGTCACCTTTCAAATACAGAACCAGCAAGTCAAAGAAACTGCTACCCAAAACAGGGCTCAAAATTCAACATTAACAGCAGAACATTATTATCAGTAAATCTGAGATAAACAATGGGTAATGCACATAAAGAACACTAATAGGAAAGCCAGGAAAAGCCCAGACACTTGCCAGAGGACTTATACATGGTATTTTAGCCTGAGGAATTTGTGACTCTTGTACTACTGAATTCTGAGATGATACTATATTCTTACCACTGAATCTATGGCCTGATAGTGGTTGGTTTTGGTTGACAGTGGTCAACCAAAACCAACCACTGGAGACAGAGAGCTAGTTTAAACATACCAGCATTTTCTACTCATTTCCTTCAAGACATTTGAAGTGCTCTGTGGGGTACTGGAAAATCACATCACTTTGAAGACATAGAATGGAAAGTGTTTTTACACACATAAATATGATCAAACACGACTTCAGTCTGCATTTTTCACTACTCAGTTAGACATGAAAAATACTGTGCATACACAGTATACGTTTATTCTCCATTCAGTTCATTTTGAAAGAGTAATCAGTTGTACAAATGGAGTAATTTATGCTTGGGATTTTGAACACTTTCTAAGAATATGCAGAGGATGTGGAAACATGAATGTGAAGGGAAATTCCTTCCTATTAAATTTACACATGGTTTTGGTTATTTTGTACCAAACAGAAAAATAAGTGATTGCAAATTTTATTACGCACAAATCTCAGGGATCAAAACTAATATTGTGTTTTAATATTATGTTGGTTTTTGTAAGGGTTTCTTCTGGGATGGTTATTTGGCTCCTACTGCATTTGTCTTATTCCTGGTCAGAATAGGACAGATTTATGTGCTTATAAAATGTAGCCAAAATCAGCAACACTGCTAACTTAAAATACATGTTAGAAAAACAGTGTCAGCACCTGTAGCTAACTACAGATTAGACATCTGTTTTACAATTGAAGCAGAGAATCAATGCATACTTCTTTTTTCCAGTCATCGTTAAAAATTCTGTTTCCGTCATCAGTTTTCCTTTCAAGCCTTGTCATCAGTTCACTATGTAGACAACAAAGGTTAAACCTACAGAACTCTCTCGAAAAGTATTTTCTTTGTCATTATGTTGCATTCAAATAAATACTTACACAGACTAATGTCTCAAATAAATACCGTAACACCACAGTTTCACGATTAGAACGTTTAAGTTTTTTTATTCACTAAACCTTAGGGGCTCAAACATGTTCCATCATGACAATGCTCCTGTGCACAATGTGAGCTTCATTAGGACATGCTTTGCCAAAGTTGTGTGGAAGAATTCAAGTGACTTACAAATAGCCTTGACCTCAACCCCACTAAACATGAAAAAATTTAAATACTAATTGCACCCCATCCTCCTCACCTGACATTTGCCTGATCTCACTAATTCTCTTTTTGCTGAATGAGCACAGCCACTTTCTGTACTAAAAAAGAAAGAAACCGAGTACAAAATCAAAGCAGGGTTTAAAGATCTAAAATGGGATGTTTAAAAAGCACTTATGAGTTTTAAGTCCAAGTGTACACAAAAATGTTATATTTAGCCTGGTCTTTTTTTCGAAGGTCAGAGCTCTCTTTTTCTTTTAAATAATTCTATTTATTATGACTGCAATATGTAAGACTATGTAAGTCTAAATTCCTTGCAATTAATTCCCTAAATGTAAATGCATTTGCTCTACATAAGCAACAGCTATGATGCATTTCTCTCATGGATGTGGCCTTCAGCTATTTTAGATAAAGTGATAGAAAAAAAACAGCTAATGTCACACTGCGTTCTGTCCTGTTCTGAACTACACCTTTCTCCAAGCAGCATTCACTGAAAATTACTGTATGTACCTTGCATCATGTCATACCGTCCCCATCCTTGAACAAATCCTGAGCATCAGAAAGGAAGAAATCACACAAATATCTAGATAAAAAGTCCTTCTGTCTCATTCTAATGTGTTTAATGCATTTAGGATGCTCAAGGTCGACTCCTGCCTCTCAGTTGCTTGTTATCTGTAAATAACTGAAAAGAAATTATCAAACTTTTTGGAATTACCTAAAACAGAATCATTCTTCCAGTGCTGCAACTAGAGAGCAGAGAGTTGATCACTAGTGACAAGACACCTTTTAAAATACCCAGGCAACACTCTATAGTAAAGGTTGTCAGGTAGAAACCCAGATGTTAACCCAGACTGTGGCCCAGATGTTGACCCAGCAAAGCTAATTTTACAAGAGTTAATCTAATCCACTTTACCCAGAAAATAATTTCTGAATGCATTCACTGTTTTTGTCAACTTTTTGTCCAGTATTCTAGAGTTGTCTAGAGCACTTTAAACAGCAGTTTAAAGATCACTTCTCCACCTTCCATGCATTTTATATAAATGTTAAGTGTACTTCTAAAAGTATTTGACTGGAGTTTTTTTTTTGTTTTTTTTGCAACAATTTATTGGAGTGTAACAGACAGTGACAAATACTACAATTGCATTGCACAAGTTTGGTTCATAGCGAGGATGTGCATATAAGATTTTAAATCAACCAAATATGAACAACATCAAAATAGGGAAAAAGCACAACTTGTAACTGCTATCAAATGACAGTGATGGTTAATTAATTACAAATTAACTTTATTGAATTTTACATGGTCTGGCTCTTTAATGCTAAAGGAGGCAGGCTCTACTTTACGTTTCCTCTGAATCTAAGTGCATAACCTCCTGAAACAAGATGTGTCTAAATGAAAGCACATTGAATTTAGGCAAGCACTGTTATCACTTGCCTTTGAAGCCCAGCTGTAGACCAGGTTCAGGCAGGATGAATTGAGGACCATTCATGGAAAGCTCTTGTTAACTCAAATGCAGAGCCACACAGGAAAGGTGGAAGGAATGTGCCTTGCAAAGGATTGTTTTTTAAACCACAGTTCCTATGTACTTAGACAGTGACACATTTTTTTTTAATTAATCCAGTGTCACTTTATCGTATAATATAGTAGATATAAGTATGAGAGCATTTAATCAGGAAGAGAAATGGGGATTGATAGCCTTCATCCTACACAAAAGTGGAGGAGCTCCTGGGCCTCCTTGGTTATGCAGTTAGTGCTGAGAGTCCAGAAGTTGTCCTCTGTCATGTGTACAGTAAGTAATGTTCCATTTCAGCAACTTGAGCTGCGTCGAAAATGCTTTGGGAAAGCCTTGCATTGTTCACGCTCTGAATCACATGTAAAACCTGCCCAATAAGCAGTCATGACGTCATTGGCGGGCAACGTCACGCAAACTAAGAAGCCACAAAATGGAAGTACAATAGAAACAACATTAGCTTTTGTTGTTCAGGTAAGCGCTTTGTGTGTGAATCTGTGCAGCATGGCCAAAAAGTAACAAATCGCATGTGTTTGCATTGTTTGCCTGGGAGTGGAGCATGCTCAATCGGCTCTTAAGAGAGACGATTTTCCGTGCTGTAGCCGCATGGCTACATGGCTCTTCGAGGAGAGTGATCTCCCTCGCGGCTCAGGCCCCTCTCTCACCGAGGCGAAGCGGTGCCGGAGGTGATGAGTCCTCTCCAGCCTCCCCTGCTGAGCCGAGCTCCCGTTCATTAGGGAAAGCACTCGCTTTGGTGGTCTTTTCTTCCGGGGCGTGTGACGCGGAGCTCCAGGTCTCTTCCTCAGAGAAGGTAGAGTTTTCGGATTATAGCGGGCCCATGGACTCCTCTCAGCCTGTGCTGTTCGAGGAGCTTCTGGAGGTAGTGACATGGGCCAGCAGTAAGCTAGAGATAGCTTGGCCCGACGAGAAGCGGAAGCTGCACATTCCCAGCAAGCTGGATGAGTTTCCTGCGTCCTGCGGCACGGGCTCCACCCGGGGCCTACCGCTTTTTCCCAAACTATACACCGAAATGTCTAGGTCCTGGGAGACCCCATATGTAGCCTGTACTTTAACTCCGTATTCGCTATACGCGCATATAGTAGGGTTCAGGGAGTGCGGCTATGGGGAGATGCCCAGCTTTAAAGAGACACTAGCTGGCTATCTCTCCCCAGGTTTGCATAACTGAAGGCTCCGGTTTTGCCTACCAAGCCATTGAAAGCCACTTCGGCTTTAGTAGGCAGGTCTTATGCAGCAGCAGGTCAAGCCGCAGGCTGCCTCCACACTATGGGTGTGTTGCAGGCATACCAGGCCGATCTGCTGTGAAAGTTGGATGAGGGTTTTTACTCTGGGGCTGACGACATCAAGGAGTTATGTCACGCTGCTGACCTAACCCTTAGAGCCACCAAGGAACTGGTGCGGGCTGTCGGTCACTCCATGTCAGCCTTAGTTAAAAAGGCATCTGTGGCATGTCAAAAATTCCTGACGGGGACAGGGTTTTTCTGCTGAATGCCCGATAGCTGCTTCTGGCCTGTTTGGCCATGTGGTAGGGTCAGAAGGCGACAGGTTTCAGGAGTCTAAAATGCAGGCCTGCCAAGGGCCCTTGGCGATGCTCTAAGCCCAAGTCCAAGGGGTCGGCCAACCTGAGGGTGGTCCTCTCTGCGAACAAACGGGCAGTGGTGCAGCGGCCCTGACAATCAGAACGCCATGTTTCGAGGAGTGCAGTGAACACCTCATTATACGGTGCCCGTACCTCCTCAACACCACCAGGGGGCCAGACTGTTAACTCTCCCACAGAGTGCAGTCTCACTGGGTGGCTCCTTCCATCCCCACTGGGGATGGAGGGGACCCGGGCCTGCTTAGGAAGCATTCCCAGCTGTTCTGAAAGGGTCAGAAGCCAGCCTAGAGAGATTTCCTGCGGAAGGCCTGCCAGACATATCTCAGTGGGTCCTGCGCACAATAAAGAAGGGCTACTCGATTCAGTTCAGGTTCCCTCCATCCCGGTTCAACGGGTTGTGTCCTACCATGGTGGGACACAAGCAGACTCTGGACCCGGAACAGAAAGTGCGCACCCTTCTAAGGAAAGGGGCCATCGGGGTGGTTCGTCCCTTAGTCAGAGAGACAGGCTACTACAGCCAATACTTCATTGTTCCAAAAAAGGATGGCGAAATGCAGCCAATCCTAGATCTGCGCTCTTTGACCCTTTCACTAAAGAGGCTCAGGTTCAAGGTGCTTACTCTCAAGGAGATCGTGTCTCAGATCAAGTCCAAGGACTGGTTTGTCACGATAGATCTAAGAGACACCTATTTCCACATAGCCATCCTCACTTCTCACAGGAGCTTCAGGGCAGCTGCATTCTAAACTATATCAACAATTGGTTTGTATTAGCTCGATCAGAGCTTCAGGCAGTCCGGCATTGAGATGACGTTCTCATCAACATGAAGAAATTGGGGTTGAGACTAAACGCAAAGAAGAGTGTGCTTTCTCCAGTACAGAGAACCACTTTCTTGGGCCTACAATTGTCTCCTGACCGGACCAAAGTCATCCTCACTGCAGTCAAGAGAGTAAAAGCAGGCCAGTCACTGACTGTAAGGCAGTTCCAGAGGCAGCTTGGTCTCATGGCAGCAGTGGCTAGTGTGTGCTGAGGCCCGGGACACGACTCAGAGTTCCTGTGTGGGACTTGCTCATTGTGCTGGCGGCTCTATCTGAGCCCCCCTTCAAGCCCTTGGCCGAGGTGGCCCTTAGGTATTTGTCAGTTAAGACTGCTTTTCTCCTGCCAATTTCTTCCCTTAAGAGGGTCGGGGAGCTACAGGCTCTTTCCATGGCCCCGTCTCTCCTGGAGTTTGCCCCTGGCATGGCCAGTGCTATTCTTTACCCCAGACCGGGGTATGTGCCTAAGGTGCCTGCTGCTCCCTCACAACCTGTCATTTTGCAGGCATTCTGCCCTCCTCCCTTCCTAGCCCCTAACCAGGAAAAGCTAAATTGACTGGATAAGTCCGTGGAGGAAGCAGGTATTCAGCTGTTCAGCTGTTCGTCTGCTATGGCCCTTACAGGAAAGGTTTCCCGGCTAATAAGCAGACGCTCAGTAGATGGATTGTGGATGCCATTTGTCGGTGTTATGGGTCTTCTGGTCTTCCCACTCCTTTCGGAGTTAAGGCTCATTCCATCCAGGGTATGGCGGCCTCTATGGCTTGGTCCGCTGGAGTGTCGCTCCAGGACATCTGTAACGCTGCGGGTTGGTTCAACCCGCTGACCTTTGTCAGGTTCTACGACCTCGACATCAGAGCCACTCCTGGCTCCTCTGTCCTGCATGCAGGTTGTACTCAGACACACTAGGCAGGGACTGGTCAGTTTGGCGTGATTGGACAAACGTTCCCAAAGCGTTTTCGACGCAGCTCAAGTTCCTGAAAGGGAATGTCACTAGGCTATGTATGTAACCCTAGTTCCCTGAGGGAACAAGAGCTGCGTCAACAGGCCATACTTCCTGCTTCCCTGCAGCGCTTTCCTTCTCCTTTTCAGGAACTAATGCCGCTCCCATCGCGCTCCCATTTTGTAGCTTCCTGGTTTGCGCGATGTCGCCCGCCAATGACGTCACGACTGCCTATTGGCCAGATTTTACACGTGATTCAGAGCATGAACAACACAAGGCGTTCCCAAATCGTTTTTGAAGCAGCTCTCCTTCCTTAGGGAACTAGGGTTACATACGTAACCTAGTGATGTTTTTCCTCAAATATTAATCCACATTAAAAGAGTGATTTTTGTTTCCACACTATCAGTCAGTATATGTCACAATGTCAGTCAGTAGATTTACACAATGGGGATGATAGAAGATTTTGCATCCTTCTTTTGTCCCACTTGATGATGACAGGTGTGAGTACAATGGGTCAGTAGTCAATCAGACAGGACTTCATTGTTCAGTTCTTCAGCACAGGAATAAAGGTGGTCACCTAAAAGCACACAGGGATAACTGCTTGGCTCAGAGATGTTGAAGATGTACTTAGTCAGTGGGGGTCAAGGTGCTTTTCTTTGGTGGCATGTTGCTTCAAACTGTATGTGGAAATTGTTCAGTGCATCTGGAAGCAAGACATCATCACAGACAAGCGGGAAGGAGAAGGATTTTCTGGAAAAATGCAAACCACTGGTAAAACCAACCAAAAAAAAAAAAAAGAAAACAAGGTTATAATTTTGGGGGAAAAAAACATAAAAGTTCTGGTACAATAACAGGTATCTGTAATAGCTTGTACTAAATTTGCAGAAAGCACATAACAAAAATGGAACTGTTCTTTTTCCATAGCCTGAGGCCTCAATGTGTGCACATTAGTAAAACCAGGCTCTGGAGTTTTTCAGGAAAAAAAAAAGAGAATGTGCAAAATGGCCAAGTCAATCAACTGATCTGTACACCAGTAAACATTTCACATTTTGAAGAAATTTTAAGATTAAAAGAAATTAGGAAATTTCTGCATTGCATGCCTAACAGAGCATCAAAATGTTAACATACAGTCACTTACGGGCTACAGTTATACTGATGCTAGATCATTATCTTAAAAAATATATAGAATGAAACATTAATGGTTTTATAAAATTTGCAATTTTCCTCCTGCTAATCACCAGGGCACATTCTGGGGACACATAAGAGATTACAGCGCTTTAATGAAGCCAACCTGTTCATTAGCTTTATTTCTAAAATAACTGTTTATAGCAGAAGTAGACAAACTCTGTAAGGAGGAAAATTTGCCAGCAATCTCAGCAACAGGGTGGGGCTTGTATCTGCTGTCTGAAAGTTTCATGTGATTATGACAAGGAGCATGTATATTTTCTTAAATTATGCAAGCGTTTCCTTTCAATCATTTTGAGGTAAAACTCAGGGTAAACACTTCACAATTTGACACTTATAAAGTGATCTTTCTTTCACATTATGCAGTAGCACTTAAGGACAGGTATAAGGAAACCAGTAAGGGACCAAATGGAGAAATTAGCTTTCGAGTACAACACAACACCATCAGTGCTTGATTGAGATTGAGCAAATAAAAGCCTACAATTGTTAGTTTTAAACAGATCCATGAAAATCATAAAGTGGGGAATGCCTTGTCCTCCAACTCCATGTGTGCGATTTTCTTCTACTACTAGGTTCGGAGAAAAGGCTGCAGGGGAGAAACACCCACCTCCTACACCACAATGAAGGGTTTTTATTGCGGACTTTTGCTGCAGTAAGCCCAAAGCATACATGCTGTAGTCATGCTTGATTATGCAGTGAATGGTTCATGCTGATGTTCTAAGCAAGTTTAAGCTTATTAAAATTTTGCTGAACACATCAAGATACGGCTAAGAGAGAACAGAATGGTATGAGTAAAAAATACTCAGTGTGCAGCAGACTAAAGAGCAATGAAGACACTGGCATTTAATTAACAGTAACCTCCTAACATCCAGTCCAAATAACTTCTAAGTTTGGAAATAAAACCTATTAATTGTCAAAAAGTCAAATGCTGTTGATAAATGTTTATATACATTTAACTCTTTACATAAATAAATGGCTTTAAAAATCACATTCTTGCTTTTATTACAGAAGCTCAGAAAAGCCAAGGTTAAAATCAGCTCTAACAGACTTTGATGCAGAGGAAGGCTTTTTATTGAAATTGTTGTTCTAATATTACTGCATATGCTGAGGTTTTGTATAATACAATTACATTTTTCTACAAATTAGTTTTAGCACATTAAACTCAAATTTAATCTCAGTAAAGTCATGTATAACAAATGCCATATTATTTACTCCTACTTCCCCATGGTATTTTAAAGTATATTACATGTCCAAAACTATATGAACACGTTTAATATGTGCCCCGTGGCATCCTTTTCTAAAACCATAGACATTAATATGAAGCTGGCACTCCTTTTGTAACAAATACAGCATCCACTATTTTGGAAAGGATTTTCCAGAAGATTTTTGAGTGTGTTTGTACCCATTCAGTCAAAAAGGCCATTTAAAGTTGCTGACACAGGACAAGATGACCTTGCTTGCAACTGATATTTTCATTCATCTCATTATCAAAAGTGTTGAGTAGGCTAAGTTGAAGACTTTCACTTTTTTTTTTTGCCACACCAGCCAACACACCATTAATAGTGATCTTTAGCATGTGTTCAGCTCTGTGACCATGAAAACTAATTTCATTTATCTTCCAACAAACAGGTTTGTGTTAATGCTGCTTCCAGTGGCAGTTTGGAATTCTGTAGTGAGCAGTGTCGGGCGGTCAGAGCCAGCAAAGCCGTCTCTTCTGGCCTAAACACTATCAGAAGCAATGACCTACATTTACAACCAAACTTCTAATATTTGTTCCATGAAATTGTATTAATATTAATTCATTCCCAACAGTTTATTCTCTTCATTTCATAGCGTTTCTCTTGGCTGCACTGCTTCCAGTACAGGTATGTTACATTTTTTGTCCAATCAGATTTCAGCCTCTATTTGCTGCCATGTCAATCTAATCTGTCCAGGGCCTGCAAAGTCTATACTGCTAGCTTTTTTTTACCCTAGTCTCCTTAAAAAATAGCTCTGTTTCTTTAACCAAATTCGCCTCACAGGGCAGCTAGCTGGCCCAGAAAAGCGTCAGCATTTTTCCGTCCTCTGATCGATTGGTCAAAGGGAAACTGGTACAGCCAAGTTCGACTGGCAAAACACATCGGTAGCGCTCTGCACACGTGAATACTTCTGAGTTAGACTTTTTTTATGCCTATGGAGGAAGAGAAATTGATTTGGTCTCAGGCATACTTAAAATACATTTTCAAGAAAAGCGAGACATTGTGAGGAGGTCGGCCAACCCCGAAGCTAGCTAGCTTGTCTCAGCCTAGGGAAAGGGTTTGTTCTCCACTTCCAGACCAGTGAATAGGAGCAGTTCCACTGGATTACAGCCTCTGAGGAGCGGTACAAATTATGAGTCTGCATCTCTGGTGTATTTATAGTAGGTTGTATTTTATTTAAATTTAATGTTTTTGTTATGTTATTAGACAAATATTGATTTTTAACTGCTCCAGATGATGTAGGTGCACAGTTGTGGTTGTAGTGTAGAGGTTTGGAGTTTATTGCTTTAGTAAAATGGTATTCACCTTCCATATGTGAATGCTTTTCTCTCTGTAATGCCTGTTATTATGTGTTTTGTATTGTATTGATGGTTTCTATAATTGCAACGTGATAGTGGTGGTATTAAGAGGTGAATTAAGTCGAGCAAGTCCCCACTGAAGGTCCAGGTACCAAATGCACGGCCCACCACTGGTATTAAGTAATGCAATGATATGGCATCAACCACAACTCTGCTTTGAGTAGGCCATCTACCACTCACAGGTAAGGAGGGCTTTAAACAGAAAAGCAACCACAGACCACAGGTTCACTATCCAACAATGGGCAGTGCGGTCAATGGCCCTAAGCACATGTCCAAAGATGTACTGGAGTGATTATGAGCCAAGAGTCTGTATTTGTTACAATGGTCTGCTCACTATGAATCTGATCACAAATGGTTTCCATTCAATGTAGCAGATTTTGAGCAATTTTTCTAAGAAGAATGGGTAAAAACAGCAGGATCCAGATGGGTAAAGCTGATAGACAAAAGAGTTTAGCTATAATCATATGCAAATGAGGTTAACCACAGTCATAAATATAGTCTATTTAAGGGCTTATAACAGCAATAAATAACAAAATCAAACTACACTGTAGGTTACCCATAATGACAATACAAAGCAGCAATACAGTCATCAGTGAACTGACATAAAGCACGGATTTGAGAGCATGTTGTCTTAACACACCCAGACAAATCTCACTGCAAGGATCAACATGCAATCAAAACAAATAACTTTCTTATATTTGCATTTTCTATACAATGGTTCAAATGTAAAGTTATCTTATTTTGTATTTTATTCTCAGTTTGTCTTGTTTTATGGGTCATGACAAGACTGTTATTTAAGAATCATCAGAGCATCTTTATTCTCAACTATTGAAATTGAATGCTGACAATATGTGATTCACACATAATCGAACCTGAAGTATCATTCCACTGTTTTTTCCACACTTAAGAATAATATGACTGTTAAGAAGTGTAAAGCAAGTGAAAATAATGTGGTGTTCAACACCCCCTATACTATATTAATGCTTTGGACTACAGTCCACATTGGGAAGGTTTCTATATTTGCTAAGTATCCTTGGAACACATGAACATATCATGTGGTCTCAGTTCATTTCCAAGCCCTTCTTACTGCATGAAAAATAAATACATTCTAGGCATTAATGTAACCCCATATAGGTTTATAGTCTTTTTTGATAGTTACTTAAATAATAGTATTACTTAATTGAAAATGTTATATGGGATATTAACACACACACACACACACACACACACACACACACACACACACACACACACACACACACACCTCTATTTAGCTTGTTCTCCAGTCACAATACTATCCAGAAAAAATAAATAAAGATTAGTTCATTTGAACTAACTATAGTAAAACTTTCTTCGGCTTCTCCCGTTAGGGGTTGCCACAGCGGATCCTCCGCACGTTTGATTTGGCACAAGTTTTTACGCTGGATGCCCTTCCTAACGCAACCCTCCCCAATTTATCCGGGTTTGGGACCGGCACTGAGAGTGGCTGGGGATGGTTCCCTGACCGGGAATCGAACCCGGGTCGCAGCAGTGGGAGCGCTGCATCTTAACCACTAGACCACCAGGGGATTTGAACTAACGTTCTGCGTTCTGCTAGCTCTAAACATATGTCTGAACGATATACAAAAAAATATAGTACAGGTTACATAACTGTGGAAGGTAGTAGCTCAGTGGTTAAGGCATTAGCCTCTAGATCGGGAGGTCATGAGTTCAAATCCCAGCACCACCAAGCTACCACTGCTGGGACCTTGAGCAACAAATTAGCAACTGCTCTGTATGTTAAATTGCTCTGAGGGTCTATGCTAAATGCCATAAATCAAAAGTCTTCTTTAAAGCATAAAGATGCATTTAGCAGAATGAAAAAACTCAGTTATTATTGGTCACTGGGACCAATAGTTCCATGTTTCAGAAAAAAAATACCTTCAATATCAGAAAAGGGTGCAAGACATTCACAAAGATTCACATGCATGCTTTAAATCTATGGGTGTTTTACAGTAGCCCGTCCATTTACCAGGAGGTTGGACAAAATCAAAATACCTTTTTTTTTTTGCATGATCAATTAATTTGGTGTTTTAAAACATTAGAGCCACTTTAAACTTTACTACAATGCTACATGCCCATAGATCCATGGCACAGCATGACAATGGTTGTTTCCATCTAGAAAGTTGGTCATATCAGGTGACCTGGACAAAATCCATATCCGCTTTATGCAGACATTACAACAATGTATCACAATACATATTTTCCTCTTAAGTTCTTTTTCTATACCTTCTCTATGTCTCTTGGTAAGTTTATATCTTCACATGAGTTTTCATAACATTGTAATGCAATGACACACAAGTCATCCTCTGGTTTCCTTTTCCCCCACATACACTCATGTTTCCATTCACATCCCAGCATGTCTGACAGATCATGGATGGCACCAAAACCGAACCGCTGTTTATCCCAGGTGATTCATCCCCATGTAAGGATCTTGTGATCTCCCTTGACAACTGTCTGATCTCATACTCATTTATTGCACACAACCGTTGGGTTATAATGGACTCTCCTTTTCCTCTTACATAGCTAATCTGACACACTCATGTTGATTTGTCTTCAAAACTGACCAGCACCCACTTACCTCAGAGCACGTATTACACTCTGACTACAACACACTTCATCTGATGTAGCACTTCTTGTCTGGACACAACATTTCACAGGGTGCAAATAAAGAATGCATCAAGACACTTCTTTATTCTGATTGAAAGTTTTTTCAGTGAACAATTTGTCTAAACACGACCTCCTGAAGTTAAATAACTTAAAAAAACTCTAAAAAGTGCTTTCCTTTCCATATCACCTTTCCAACCAAGTTTTTAGCTTGATTGTATTCTTAGACCATGAGATAGTGAACAAGTATTAAGAAGTATTTATTGTTAGAGTCTTTAAAGCACCTCGGTTAATCAATTTTGGACAAGGGCATCTACCAAATCCCATAAATGTAAAATTAGATGTGTTGCTACATTTAGCAATGGCATTTAGCAGATGCCCTTGTCCAGAGCGGCATACAAAAGTGCTTTGAGTCTCTATCAATGAATAAATCCACACTGGTACGTTAGACTACAACTTAAGATAAATCAGCCCACAACTCTGTTAAGAGGATTTTTTTTATGTAAAAGACAAAGCAAACCTGGAAAAGTGCTAGTTTAAATGTGTTTCAGGGAAAGGTAGGTCTTCACCTATTGCGTGAATATAGCCAGTGACTTTGGTGTTTGGGCATTTAGGGGAAGTTTATTCCACCACCTCCATGCCAGAACAGAGAAAACCCTTGAAGTATACTTAACCCTTACCCTGTATTAAGGTGGTACCAGTCGAGTAGTGCTAGAGGATCTCAGGCAGCATGGTGCAGTGCGAGGAGTAATGAGGTCTTTGAGGTAAGATGGTGCTGGTTCATTTTTGGCTTTGTAGGCAAGCATCAGTGTTTTGAAGCTGGTACGAGCAGCTACCGGAAGCCAGTAGAGGGAGCGCAGCAGTGGGTGGTGTAAGAGAACTTGGGCATGTTGAACACAATTTGTGCAGCTGCGTTTTGGATCTTTTGCTCTGGACGAATATCGTACAGAGGAAGACCTTTTGAGAGTTGCAGTAGTCCAGTCTTAAAATGACAAAAAACTGAACAAGCACTGAACAAGCAGCCTGTGTGGACAGAAATGGTTGAATCCTTCAAATGTTGTAGAGAAGAAAACGACAATAATGAGCCACATTAGCAACATGTGTGGAGGAGGACAGTTTATTGTCCATATTTACCCCAAAGTTGCAAGCAGTGGCAAAAGGGGAGAGCAGAGAGTTATGAAAGATATTCTAAAATCCTGACCTGGAGATGAATCACCTGGGATGAGCAGCAGTTTAATTTTGCTGGGGTTGAGTTTTAATTGATTAGCACTTATCCACGAAGATATGTCCACCAGGCATGCCAAGATGCGAGTGGAAGCTGTGGTATCTGAGGGAGGGAAAGAGATGTTGAGTTAAGTGTCATCAGCATAGGAGTGGTAAGAATACCCATGTTAGGATATGATGGCACAGAGAGAGTGAGTATAGATGGAGAAAAAAAGAGGACCCAGTATTGGGACACCAGTGGAGAGTCTGCATGGGGCAGATGTGGACCCCCTCTATGTTACCTGGTATGAGCGACCTTACAGGTAGGAGATTCCGAGGCTCCTAAGGGTAGACAAGAGAGTGTTATGGTTAAATGCTACTGAAAGGTCAAGGAGGATGAGTACAATGACAGCTTGGCTAATCAAGCAGTATGTAGTTTCTCCTTGATAGCCAGAAGGGCCGTCTCTTTGGAATGTGCGCTTTGAAGCCAGACTGGTTTGTATCTTTATAGGTTGTTCTGTGAGAGATTGACAGACAGTGGGTTAAAAACAGTGCGTTCCAGAGATTTAAAAGGAAAGGAGAGAAGTGATACCGGTCTGTAGTTGTTTAGGTTTGATGGATCCAGAGCGGGTTTCATCAAGATGTGAATAACCCTCCCTCGCTTGAATGCAGATGGCACATGGCCAGATAAGGACCCTTTGATGATCGTGAAGATGAACGGCAGGAGGTCTTGTGAGATGGTCTGAAGCATGGTTGAAGGGATTGGATTCATCAGGCAGGTGGTGGGAATGCAAGATTAGATGACTTGCAATATCTAATCTTCTGTTATGGTTGAGAAACTTGACATCCAAGAAGAAGGGGTTCCTAGCTGTGTGATGCAGGAATAGTCAGGGAGGAAATGAAGGTCTTGCAGATTTCCCCAATCTTCATATCATAGAAGGAGGCAAAGTCTTTGGCAGTCAGGGAGGAAAAAGCAGGTGGAGGAAGGGGGGTTGAGTAGTGATGAGAAGATGTTGTAGAGCTTATGAGGATCTTGTGTGTTGACTAAGGACACCATAACCTGATTTGTCATAACTAGATCAAGATGTGTTTTTCTAATGGGGTTGGGTGTTGCAGGGGTGCCAGAGAGAAATATTTCAAACCCATTTTCAGAAGTTAAACCATTTTCAATACTTATTCCAAAATCAGCAGTCCCATTCCTCAACATGGCCCCAATTGGCCTTTAGACATATACACATCAAATAGCCCTTCTGAGATTTTAATATTATTTAAGATTTTACTGCATCTACTAATATATTGTATTTCTTTGAGTAGAGAAGGAATACCTTTGTATTAGAAATGAAGAAAAGGAATTTCAAAACATTCTATGTTTTACAGGTTCCAAAAGCTAAATTACAACTCTGAAACAAGCAGAAGGGTCCAGGTTAATAAGACTGCTAATAAATAAATATACATGTGAAAGCAAAAGCCATTCTAAAGAATCATAAGGAGCTTTAATTCCTACCAGGATGGACACTAGTAGTTGTTTACTTTATGAACATTGATGAATGAAGAAAATGAGAGAGAGAGAGAGAGAGAGAGAGAGAGAGAGAGAGAGAGAGAGAGAGAGAGAGAGAGAGAGAGACGGTTGGATGATGTGGAGATGAAGCAGGAAGTGGATATGATTAGCAAGGAGGAAGGACCTGCAGACCTGCAGTAACTACAGGGGAATAAATTGGATAAGTTATACCATTAAGTTATGGGAAAGAGTAGTAGAGGCCAGTGTGAAGAGGTGACTATCTGTGAGCAACAGTATTGTTTTATGCAGAGGAAGAGCACCACAGACTCATTATTTGCTTTGAGAATGTTGATGGAGAAGTATCGAGAAGGTCAGAAGGAATTGCATTGTGTGTTTGTGCATTTTGAGAAAGCGTACAACAGGGTGCCAAGAGAGCAGTTGTGGTATTGTATGAGGAAGTCAGGTGTGTCAGAGTAGTGTGAGGGTGGTGCAGGACATGTATGAGGACATGTGATGTGTGCAGTAGGAAACGACAGACTGGTTTAAGGTAGAGGTTGGATTGCATCAAGGACCGGCTTGGATTGCAGTGGTGATGGGCAGGTTGACCGACGAGGTCAGACAGGAGCCAGTACATGTCCACCCTATGCCAGTACAGTCTTGAACCTTGACAGAATGTGCTAGATATTGGCATTGCTGTGGTCACAGAGTTGGTCAGTGCTCAGCCATTGATGGAAATTTTAGGAGAAAGGAAGGATGTCATATGTCACCTTGATAAGGAAGCTGACATTTTTATATATATATCTTTCCGTTGACCACTTGAATCACATCTTTCATATTGTGTAAAACCTCTGTTCTGTGCTTTCCCAGCAAATTTCAGTAAAATGGACCCAAAACTGAGAAAGAAAATCCACCCACTTGCCATCAGTGGGTGAATTGGATTGGATGGATTGGATGGATGGATGGATGGATGGATGGATGGATGGATGGATGGATGGATTAATCCCCTAAGGGGGCCAGATCATTCATGGAAACAGCTTGATGTGGTACACATCTTGAACTCTGTAAGAGACTCCATGATTATTTGTTAAGTCTTAAAGTCTAATGTGCAATGCAGGGTGTTCACTGCTGATCAAAAAGGTGTCCTGGTCATCCAGTTTTTTTTTTTTGCTTCCATGAAAAAAGGCTCCTTGACTTGCTTCTCAGGAATCTGGCCATGCAGGGGACTATTCTAAGCAATCAGGAACACTGAACAAGGGGTAGTCTCCAGCAATTAGGGAGTCATACTCCTTAATCTATCCATCTAACACCAATTATGATGACTTTAAAGATTATTACAAATAGGATTAGGAAGATGGGGAAGCCATACCGCAATTCCCACTTTTAGCTGATCCAAGTCAGTGGTGAGCCCCTTGAAGGAAAAAGCACATGTGCAGGTACAGGAAGTTTCTGTTCACCATGGTTTTGCTTTGTTTGGTATGCCTGATAACTAGTGTAGTGCATAGTTAATGAGATGTGTGACACTATCCTATGTGTGTTGAGAAGATTTAACATGCAGGTGTGAGGTTTACCTTTTGTCAATTTCCCAAATGGTTCCATGTACCGTAGGAAACCTGGTACTCTGGCCTTTTGCCATAGCCATTCACCATTGATTAGGAAGCTAGCCTCCTTGCCAAAATAGAGAATGTCTTATTGGCTGATTGTCTTGGAATCCGTTCTTTAATATAAATATAGATCACTCTAGCTCTTTGACACTTTGATAGTAACTTCTCTTGGTCTATACTTTTGTATAAGAGTCCACAGCAGCTTAAACATCCTTGGGCGGTTATTATATTACATGGAAATCCGTTTGGCCCTGAGGCTGACTCAAAACTAGCTGTCAACTGCTTAAAGACAGCCAGCTGCACTCTGATCTCAAAGGGAGATAGATCCAGCCTGGAGGGTTTATATCAAAGTTATTAACATCGCAGGACTGATATCGCACACCAATATGATTAACCAACCAGCTTGTCATTAACACTCCTACTATTGTTTGGCATCAATACAAAACAAGCACATAGTTGTTCATTTATATTACAGAACACATTTTTGTTTTTATTCAGTGTATTTCCTTAATGTCCATCAAATTAAATATTAACTATGCCACAGCTATTAAACATATTTAATGCCACACAGACAAAGAACTAGTTCACAACAGTGGATCTTCCCCATATATATTTCTGCATTTGCATCACCCCAAAGCATAACTGCTTTTGACATTGTCTTCCAAATCAGTGCTTTTTTCTGTAATATTTGAAGGTGTCAGAAAAGAGATGGACTGATCTATAAGTAAAGAAGACTTACAGGTGTCAAAAATAATGAAATACTTAATATAATTAAGTCCTTAAATGGCAAAAAAACAACATTCAAACTGATTAATTATTCTACTTGTGAATGGTGGGGAGAAGTGGATCCCTGGTGTGAGATCATGGCACACCAACCAACTTGATGGTGGTCTTTCTTAACCTCAAGTTCCTATTACAAATGATCATCACTGAGAGAGATTTACCTACAGTATTATACTGGACTGTACAATGGTGCAGCAGATACAGTGTCAACATAGCCCACACACCCGGGATGTGGCTTTTGTACCAAAAAGTGGTGACACAGATTTGAGAAGTGTAGGTGACCTCTTAATTAATGCCATACAACCTTTGGAAATGTATTGTTTAGATAGAGCATGAACTCAGAAATAACCACAAATGATTGACTGCCAGATATATTTTTAGAAATTCTCTTCCTTTTACACATTCAGGCTATTTACAGTGGTTAAACACAGTTTTATTTTTTTAGAAAATTTCATTGAGAAAAATGAGAAAGAGTACATAGAAAACTATAATTACTTCTCTTATCACTAGACTTACAACTCCAACCCCATAAATAACTCCAAGATCCATTTAATCAACCTGCTGAAATCTTATTATAATGAATTGAATTAAAAATGTATACATCGGATCAACACCTTTGTAGCTTACTTTTAGTTACAACCAAACAAATTCTCTATTACTAGATAGATCACTTTATTCATCCCAGATGGATATTTGCACATTTCTGATTAAAGAGGGAACCAGAAAACTACTTTAATTGAAATATTAATTAATACACACTGCCAACAATGTCTGGCACATCAGGTTCTGTACAAGCAGAGAGGAAGTGGAAGGAAGTATAGCAGAGAGGAAGTGGAAAAAATCACAACTAGATACAGACCTGGCATCTTACCATGCACTCCTGAATTTTCTTCAGATGTGACATCTGCTAAGGCTGCCTTTTAAAAGGAAAAGTTCAAGATCTCTGCACAAGATCCTCGTAACCTCCACAACATCTTCTCTACACTACTCAACCCCCCTGCTCCACCTGCTCCATCTTCCCCGACTGCTGATGACTTTGCCTCCTTCTATGATAAGAAGATTAAGTAAATCTGACAGACCTTCACTTTCTCCACAACAATGACTGCACTACACAGCCAGGAATCCCCTACTCCTTCGTTGTCAAGCTTTCCAACCATAACAGAAGATGAGATACTGCAAATCATCCAATCTTGCAATCCCACCACCTGCCCTCTGCATCCAGTGCCTTCAACTACACTACAGCTACTAACCATCTCACTACTAACCATCTCACAAGACCTCCTGCCCTACATCTCCCCAAACATCAATGGGCTATTAACACCTGGCCATGTGTCAACTACTTTCAAGCAAGCAAGGGTCATTCCCATCTTCAAGAAACCTGCTCTGGATACAGCAGACATCAACAACTACAGACTGGAATCTCTGGTGTCTGGAATGCACTGTTTTTAACCCACTGTCTGTCTATCTCTCACAGAACAACCTCCATGATCCAAACCAGTCTGGCTTCAAAGCGGCACATTTCAGAGATGGCCCTTTTGGAGGTTTCTGAGAAACTGCATGCTGCTCGATCAGCAAAGCTGTTATCTGTACTTATCCTCCTTGACCTTTTAGCAGCATTAGACACAGTCAACCATAACACTCCCTTGTCTACACTCGGGAGCCTTAGTATCCATGGAACAGCATGGGAATGGTTTGCTTCCTACCTGGAAGGGTGCTCATACAAGGTAACATGGAGGGGGTCCACATCTGCCCCATGCAGACTCTTCACTGGTGTCCCACAAAGCTTGGAACTTGGTCCCCTCGTTTTCACCCTCTATATCCACTCTATTAGTGAAGTCATATCCTCATGGATTTTCTTACCACTCCTATGCTGATGATACTCAACTCATTTTTTCTTTCCCTCCCTCAGATACCTAGCTTTTGCTCGGCTATCGGCATGCTTGATGGACAAATCTTGATGGATGAGTGCTCATCAAAAATGGCTCAGCACCATATTATCTCAGAGACCTCATCACACCTCCCACTTTACCACACTGTGAGATGCTCCAGCACTGGTCGACTGGTACCACCTTCTGGTGGAATGAACTTCCCCTTCGACTTCCGAACTGTGGAGTCCCTGGCTATCTTCCATAAGAGATGGACTGATCTATAAGTAAAGAAAACTTACAGGTGTTAAAAATAATGAAATACTTAATATAATTAAGTCCTTAAATGGCAAAAAAACAACATTCAAACTGATTAATTATTGTACTTGTGAATGGTGGGGAGAAGTGGATCCCTGGTGTGAGATCATGGCACACCAACCAACTTGAGGGTGGTCTTTCTTAACCTCAAGTTCCTATTACAAATGATCATCACTGAGAGAGATTTACCTACAGTATTATACTGGACTGTACAATGGTGCAGCAGATACAGTGTCAACATAGCCCACACACCCGGGATGTGGCTTTTGTACCAAAAAGTGGTGACACAGATTTGAGAAGTGTAGGTGACCTCTTAATTAATGCCATACAACCTTTGGAAATGTATTGTTTAGATAGAGCATGAACTCAGTAATAACCTCAAATGATTGACTGCCAGATATATTTTTAGAAATTCTCTTCCTTTTACACATTCAAGCTATTTACAGTGGTTAAACACAGATTTATTTTTTTAGAAAGTAACTCCAAAGATGTATAAGGCACGCTTTAAAAATAGCCACAAATATTTATGAATCCACATAAATTGTGGAGATAATTTGGCTTTTCATGTGTGGTTTTTAGTTCATCTGTGGTCACAGCAGATGTCTTTAGGATCAGTAAGCAAACATCCCAGCAAGACAACATAACTCTCAGTTTCCCCTGATAGATGAGTTTCAGAGTTAATGTCCTAACTTGCCCAGTCTTTTGAATATAGCAATATTTTGACCTCAAATCCCTGGATAATTTTTCATTGAGAAAAATGAGAAAGAGTACATAGAAAACTATAATTACTTCTCTTATCACTAGACTTACAACTCCAACCCCATAAATAACTCCAAGATCCATTTAATCAACCTGCTGAAATCCTATTATAATGAATTGATTCAAAAATGTATACATTGGATCAACACCTTTGTAGCTTACCAAACTTTTAGTTACAACCAAACAAATTCTCTATTACTAGATAGATCACTTTATTCATCCCAGATGGATATTTGCACATTTCTGATTAAAGAGGGAACCTGAAAACTACTTTAATTGAAATATTAATTAATACACACTGCCAACAATGTCTGGCAGATCAGGTTCTGTACAAGCAATGAGGAAGTGGAAGGAAGTATAGCAGAGAGGAAATGGAAAAAATCACAACTAGATACAGACCTGGCATCTTACCGTGCACTCCTGAATTTTCTTCAGATGTGACATCTGCTAAGGCTGCCTTTTAAAAGGAAAAGTTCAAGATCTCTGCACAAGATCCTCGTAACCTCCACAACATCTTCTCTACACTACTCAACCCCCCTGCTCCACCTGCTCCATCTTCCCCGACTGCTGATGACTTTGCCTCCTTCTATGATAAGAAGATCAAGTAAATCTGACAGACCTTCACTTTCTCCACAACAATGACTGCACTACACAGCCAGGAATCCCCTACTCCTTCGTTGTCAAGCTTCCCAACCATAACAGAAGATGAGATACTGCAAGTCATCCAATCTTGCAATCCCACCACCTGCCCTCTGCATCCAGTGCCTTCAACTACACTACAGCTACTAACCATTTCACTACTAACCATCTCACAAGACCTCCTGCCCTACATCTCCCCAAACATCAATGGGCTATTAACACCTGGCCATGTGCCAACTACTTTCAAGCAAGCAAGGGTCATTCCCATCTTAAAGAAACCTGCTCTGGATACAGCAGACATCAACAACTACAGACTGGAATCTCTGGTCTCTGGAATGCACTGTTTTTAACCCACTGTCTTTCTATCTCTCACAGAACAAGCTCCATGATCCAAACCAGTCTGGCTTCAAAGCGGCACATTTCAGAGATGGCCCTTTTGGAGGTTTCTGAGAAACTGCATACTGCTTGATCAGCCAAGCTGTTATCTGTACTTATCCTCCTTGACCTTTCAGCAGCATTAGACACAGTCAACCATATCACTCCCTTGTCTACACTCGGGAGCCTCAGTATCCATGGAACAGCATGGGAATGGTTTGCTTCCTACCTGGAAGGTTGCTCATACTAGGTAACATGGAGGGGGTCCACATCTGCCCCACGCAGACTCTTCACTGGTGTCCCACAAAGCTTGGAACTTGGTCCCCTCGTTTTCACCCTCTATATCCACTCTATTAGTGAAGTCATATTCTCATGGATTTTATTACCACTCCTATGCTGATGATACTCAACTCATCTTTTCTTTCCCTCCATCAGATACCTAGCTTTCGCTCAGCTATCGGCATGCTTGATGGACAAATCTTGATGGATGAGTGCTCATCAAAAATGGCTCAGCACCATATTATCTCAGAGACCTCATCACACCTCCCACTTTACCACACTGTGAGATGCTCCAGCACTGGTCGACTGGTACCACCTTCTGGTGGAATGAACTTCCCCTCGACTTCCGAACTGTGGAGTCCCTGGCTATCTTCAAGCGACAGTTGAAGACCTACCTTTTCCTGAAACATTTAATTAGCACTTACCAAGTTTGCTTTGTAAAAATCAAGAGTTGTAGTCTGACTTATCTTAAATTTGTAATCGAGCGAACCAGTGTAGATTGTTTTCATTGCTAGAGATTCAAAGCACTTTTGTACGTCGCTCTGGAATGCCACAAATGTAAATGTAAATTACAAGCACCCGTTAATTCCAGAGAACAGTAACTGAAAGCTATTCAATGCAATATCTGTGGCGTATGACTGGATAGTAGTAGTAGAAAATGGCAACAAATAGAAAATCAGGAATAAGCAACTATCACGGTTTGTTCTACTTCCAAACATGCAATCATTAGTGGAAATTACGCATCACATTTTGCTAGAAAAAAAACTACCACATATTTTGCCACATCACAATATAAATAAATTCCATAAAAGGGCATAGAATGAGGCAATGTAATAAGGCACTGTATATGGGGACTCCATTGCTGAGAAGATGGTGGAGGGATAAAGAGGACAGAATGAACGAGAGATGCTGTTGAGCAAGAGCAAACAAAGCATGAGCTACAAAATGAAACGGAGACCAGCTGTATTTAGTGACTTGTCAAACATGGTTTTTAAAGATGAAATAGTGCTTTCAGAGCTGCAAACACTTTGGTGCTAGTGGATAAATGGCTGTGGAAACAGAAATAAACACAAATATATCCAGAAATATGGAGCAGAAAATAGTGATCTGGAGACATTTAGAGATGCCATTCAAGATAGAAGATGTTGGTGATAAAAAGTAAGACATGACTACAAACTGGTATACTTCAAAAAAACGAGACTTAAATTTATTGTTGGCCTGAAAACCTTACTGCTGCAGACCACCTCTGGACAATCTGCTTGTCTTTTCTCTCATCACAGCAAGCTCATGCTCATCATTCTCGCTTTCTCCACCCAGACCCTGGCCAGTGTGCTGACATGTTTAATCCTGCCTATTCAGGAACTCTAGAAGAACATGCACTTACAGACTCTCAGTGGCTCAGTGTTTCCCTATACTAACAGCTGCACACATTCAACACATCCTTTCTCCTGGAAGCATTGGTATTCTTTGAGTAAGTCGTTTAGACACAAGAAACAACCCCTTGCCCTAAATGTTTATGAACACACACTGTGATGGAACTCTATGAATTACTTAAAGAAACAGCTCAATAAATAAACACCTTGTAGCAAGAATATAGTTATATGTTATACAGTACACTTACATGTATAGTTTCCTATACCAATATCGTACAATAGCAATATAATGTACTATACTGTACAGTACAATTGTGTGTATAGTATACTATTACAATATAGTACAATAATTATAATAATAAGATTAATATGATGTACTATACAAAATGTACTAAATAAATAAACAAATAAATCACATTTAAATTGTACTTGTTCATATGTGGGTGAAAGATCAAACTTGAGCAGGATACTTGTAAAACAGGATAGTTTAGTGTAGTTACATGAGATATTACAGTAATGTTAATTACAATAAATAATCCACACAACTACAGTGGAGGTGATGCTTCACCACTTTGCAATTTATTCATGTAACTACAGACTGTGGGCAGAGACATCAATCGAAGGTAGCATTTAGCTTTTAAACAGGCTGCATAGGTGCCAAAGGAAATGTCTGGTGGGACTCACCTACACTTCCTGTGCAGGCTTGCCTCAACAGAAAACAACACAAACCCCAAACAGCTATCAAAATTTAGATATGCCTTCTTCTACACATCTCAGCACTAGAGGAAAAAAATCTTACATAAGAGAGTACCCCCCATTATGCATCAGAATCTACTCCATACTTTATGATTTTAGATGGAGTTGCTTGTTTGTCAAACAAAAAGAACTACCAAAAACAGTCATATTTAGAAACAGTCCTCTTAGGCATAACTCGTATTAATTATATAGTACTATACCATAAGGTAATGGCAATAAATTGCGACAATCTGCGATTAAGATTGTAAATTTCTGTAATGTGAAAAAAATCATGTCAGATATTTTTACACATTTATTGTGATATAGCACCAAATTTCATGTGAAAAACAAATAGGAATGTTTGTTTTATAAATAAATAGCTTGCAGAAAAAGTGTGGATATTATAATGAATATGTGACTGTGCTCAGATGTAACATTCAAGCACATGTTCACAAATAAACATCACACACCTGTCATCAATAACATTCTTATGCGTAATTCATAATAAAGACCGGCTGGATTTTCTTGACACCTTCTTGGTTTCATCTGACTGCAGAAGCCAAGTTCTGCAAAGATCTTACAAAACATATGGGATATCACTGTGGAAAGACATCAGACAAAACTGACTCAGAGAGAGATACAAAAGAATGTCCTAAATACTAGATAAAACATGGAATAAGGTATAAGGAATCGAATAAGGCCATCATCAACAAATGGAGAAAATGGGGCAACATAGTTCCATTAGATAAAACAGGACATCTATCCAAAATTGACAAAATGGCAAGATGAAAATATATGAGGAACTTACCATTGAGAGCTATGCCAACAGTAAAGGAGGTGGAGAAATATCTGGCAAGTACTAGTCACTTCTTAACAGTAATAACTCACACGTCTAAGCTACTGGGGTAGGGTGGGTAGACAGAAGCCCTTTCTTAACCTGATGAAAACATATTGGGCATAATAAAAAATAAAAATAAAGATTTTGTACAAAAAAACACACAGCCAAAGAACCCCCTAGTCACAGTAAAACACAATTCCAAGTCAATACAGAATTTTCTTGAAAAGATCATTTTGAACATTTTGAAATTACCCAGTCAGATCCAGGATATAAATCCTATTGAACATCTGTGGAATAACTTGAAGTGGAATGTGCACAGGAGCTTTGTTCACAGGAACTTGCTAAACTTGAAACATTTTGGCAAAAAAATAAATAAATAGGTCAAATTAAATGTAATAGGTGATTTAACAAAGTATCACATAAAAGGTATGCCACTCAAAGTCCCCCCCCACCTCTAATTATTTGTTTTTTGAACTTTTGTTGTTTGCTGTATAATATTAAAGATAGAAAAAGATTATGGAAATATTTTTATTCTTAGTTTTTATTTATTTTTTACCGTTACAAATATGTATCTAGACTTTTTATATATACAGTATTTTCAGAGAATTGCTTATGCATACTGATCGACTGTAGGACACTTACAGTAAAAAGAGCTTTCCACAGTCATTGTCTCCTTCATTGTCCCCTCTTAGCCTTAAATACAGAGTTTCCCAAAAGCCACACAGAACTCTAAATATGTATTTCTGCTGTTCTAATTAGAGACTGCCTCTCCCTGTTGGGCATCAGAGCTCAACAGCAGGAAGAGCTAAATATAAGAAAACAAAACAAATGAAAATTATGAAAAAGGGCCTATAACAGACAGGATAAAGCAAAGCAGAAGAAAAAAAAAAACAAGATTTAAAAAGACAGTGCTTAAAGCTTTTTTGTACCATATAAACGTATAAATCTTGAGATCAAATAAATGCTTTATTTGGACAAACTCATTTAACAGTACACTATTACAGAATAGTTCAAACGCCAAACAGATTTTATCATCACAGAGAAATTGTTCATAAATATTGTGATGGTTTGTGTATTTTCCTAGGATGAGTTACTCATAGAGCACCGATGTCTTTGGGAGGAAGGATATGTTGAAAATGTACAGCTGTTAGTGTAGAGAACTTCTGTGCCACTAAAAGACCACTGGTGCACGTTCCCCACATGTATCAATATGTATAACAGATGGGCTGCAACACAGCACAACCTAAATGAATATTCTTCATAGACATGAAGCTCCTACTGTGCCCATATGCCTGGGCTTGTCCTGGTCTTCAGTGTTTGTGAATGTGAGTCAGTACTCAAGGAAAGAAGCAAGCTCTTCACACCATTCCCTCAATGACCTCAAATGATTCATCCCTTCACACAGATTCCTTAGTACATCCTTCAGCACAACTGCAGCCAGGTTTTACAGAGGAGCTGCTCAAACGGGGCTTAAGTACTCAGTATAGAGTTTACAAAAAAATTAAAAATGTGAATGATACAAAGGTAGGTTGGGTGCACTAGCTCATGCATGGACTAAGCAAGGCTAAGAAAACACATCTGCTTGAGTGATAAATGCAAGAAATGTTATAGATTTATGCAGTATAAAAACCACAAACAATTGGTAATGACATAAAACACTCTCTAAAATAACTGGAGAGGCAAGGCCAATTTATTTGATTTTGCATACACTTGAGACGTTTGGGTTTAAAATAAAAAAAATTATGAATAGGAAACAAGAAATAAAAATTTTAACTTTCATTTTCTCACAGATATACACTGATCAGGCATACCTTCCCGTCCAGACATATGATCAGACATAACATTATGACCACCTGCCTAATATTGTGTTTATTCCGCTTTTGCTGCCAAAACCGCTCTGACCTGTCGAGCATTAACTGCAAAAACTTTTCCAGCATTTTGAGCTACAAAAGGTTGTTTGTTGGATTAGACCACACAGGTCAACCTTCAGACCCCACATGCATCAGTGAGCCTTGGCCGCCTATGACCCTGTCGCCGGTTCCTTCCTTGGACAAATTTTGATAGATACTGACCACTGCAGACCGGGAACATCCAACAAGAGCTGCAGTTTTGGAGATGCTCTGACCCAGTTGTCCATCACATCACAATTGGCCCGTACCCCTTTTTCCTGCTTCTAACACATCAACGTTGAGGACAAAATGTTTACTTTCTGCCTAATATATTCCACCCACTAACAGGTACCATGATGAAAAGATAATCAGTGTTATTCACTTCACCTGTCAGTGGTCATAATGTTATGCCTGATTGGTGTGTTACCCATCTAGATGTGAAAAAGGCACCTCTAGTTTAAACAAACTTATTTTCCAAGTGAACAAAAATATTGGAGTAGTTAACTGACAGACATTTTGTGACGCTTAAATGTGATGCCCTGTTCGATTGACTGATTAAATATTTAATAACTTTAAAGACTATTTGTTGTAAAAGCTGATAAATAAAAATAAGAAAGCTGCCTTTTAGAAAAGGAAAGCAATTTTAACATGTGAAATGAGGGAAAAATCTAACAGAGCCATTGCAGAAATATTTGGAATGTACTGTATGAGAAACCATTGCATCCTAAAAGAAAGAGTAAATGAGGTCAGCCAAAGAAAACAAATGCAGTTTGTTAGAGCTGCAAAGAACAAAAAAAAAGAAAAAACAGTCAACAACATCATTAACAATCTCCAAAAGGCAGGTGAAAGTAGCACAAAACAGTGTTTCAGAGTAGAAATATAGAGATCATATATATTCAGAGAAATATAGAAATAAGACACAATAGTCTCTTGCCTGATTCTAGCTTGTCATTGGAAGCCTAGAACTCTTACATGCTTAAGAGATACTTGCTTACATGGTTATATAATGGATGTACTTTTTTGGATGTATATTTAATCCTTGTCAGTCTTTTATCCTTTTAAAATTTTAAGTACTTGAAAAATGCAAAAAAAACATAGCAATAATGTCACAAATAATGTCACTCCTATATATATATATATATATATATATATATATATATATATATATATATATATATATATATATATATATATAGACCTCAAAAGCAATGTCTTCGTAGTTTAACGAAAACAAATGTCCTTGTCATTCCGAAACATTTGGAGGGGACTGTAAAAGATACTTTAGATTAATGCAGAGGTATCTGGGTGCACTTTTAACCTTTCGCTCGTCACACATCGTCTTCTGTCTGAATACCAGCTTTCTTTAATTAATTCAATACTTGACACATGTGATTCATTACTAAAGACTGCCTAAATAGCGAAAGATATAAGTCCATCATTCCATCACATGAGAGTCTTAAAAATGATCTGTAACTGAAATGTGTTACAGGTTTTCATAATTAATGCTACATTCACATGTGTGCATCAGAAAGATTTGCAAACAGCTTTTTAACATTTTTACTAATATGATCCATAATGTGATACCATTCCTTCTCTGAAAGTGTCTTGATCACAGTAAACTAAATGTCCTAAGATCTATTTTTAATTAATACTCCACGCCTTACATTTGAGAGGTGATGATCTAATTAAACTTTCATTTTTATTGTTTCACTGTAGCCAACTGCTACAGAAAGATGATGAAGCTCATGTGGACAACATAACCAGAATAAACTTCTTTCATCTCAGAAATATTGCAAAAATAAGAAATATGATGTTATATGATGCAGAAAAACTAGATGCTTTTGTAATATTTAGATTTTACCTTTTTAATGCCTTACTGTTTGGCTGTTATAGTAAACTCATAAGTATAAGCTTTAATTAGTCCACTCCTGTCTATTTCAATCTCTATTGGCTAGTCTATATTGGCTCGCAATTACAACTTTCATTGCATATAAAATACAACTGCTGATGTTTAAAGCACTGGATGGTCATACACCGCAGTATCTAAACAAACTTTTGTTCCATTATAAATGCTTACTTTTTTTGAAAGGTGCAGGATATTTGTTTGTACCTTAAACAATGAAGACTGCAGTGGAAAGCGCCATTGTTGAAAAAATAGCATGTGCAGAATCTGCAAAAATTTGCCAATCAACAGATACATTGGTCTAAATAGAAATAGCATTGTAATAGTAATATTGTTTTTTCAGGTCTAGTGGTCATTAACAATACCCATAAATATCAGAAATGCCCCTGAAAATATCAAAAATATATCAGGTAATTTCAACAAGACAACGACCCTAAACATACAAGTAAGCAAGCAACATTTTGGTTCCAGACAAAAAGGATTGAAGTAATGGAGTGGCTAACTCAATCCTCTGACCTCAACCCCATTGAAAACCTGCAGGGGAGACTTTCAGGGCTTTGGGTTCAGTACTGAACTCGTGTACTGAATGCAATCCTTTTTATGTGCAGAACAATCTGAGTTTCCTCAGGAACGTAATAAGTGATGGACCGCAGTTCATTTTTTAAAAATATTGTTAAACTTACACAAAAACATACACAACAATGCCAGGGGAATCTATGGATTATTTTTTTTATGTCCAGCTTCAAGAATTTCTCTTTAAAAGGAAAAATCCCAACAATTCTGCATATTGAGGGAGTAAATGAATGAAGGATGAAAGGAATGAAGACATATTGTTAAAGTATGCTGAAATAAGTAGAACATTTAAGTAGATCATATCTTTTTTAATGGTTAAATGTTAAACACACACACACACACACACACACACACACACACACACACACACACGCACACACTTACAAACACATCTGTATTACCTAAATGGGGTCTAACAAATATAAACTTAAGTTCTGTCGGTCTTTAAAACTTTAAAACTCAGCATTGTTGCGACTGTTGTCACGAACTGCATCTTGAATTGAAAACGCTGACCTTACAATCAAAAGTATTTACAATTCTAGTAAATCCAGAAGATTGGTACACATGACAGACTTTTTACTAGGTCCAAAAGCTACACCAAATGTTGTTTTTTTTTTTTTTAAATGAAAACACTAAAAACTGGTTAGCGTTTGTACTTTAAAAACATATTATAAAATATGCTATTTAAGACACAGCCAAAGTATGTATCAGGGAAATTTGTCTACATTTCTACATTTAGTGCAGAGTGCCAGTATAGAGAAAACGATGAAAAAAAAGCACTTGCTCTAGTGAGTTAATTGTGGTTTGATAAATGGAATAAAGATTTTAAAAACCCTAGCTTTAGAAACCATAGCCTAAGGCTTTCAGGCAGTACTGTATATTAAAGATAATGTACTAATAGAGGTGAAACAACATCGTCATTCATTGCTTTCCTCAAAATGCATGCGCTGTCTTGTTTTTTCCTCTTACATATCAGACTGCACAAAACTCTGAATATTCTGGGAAATGGAAAATGCCTTTGGGCATAGCTGCATGGCCAGTAGCCAGCATGCAAGAACTATAAGCATGACATGTCTTGTTTTCTATTAGCTAAATGGTGAAGTATTACATGAAATACTTCTTAAACTAAAGGTGGGAATTATTTTTGTTGCATAGACAATTATTAGGGCCATTGACCTCAGGTGGGACAGAGCTGCCCTCTCTCCAACAATATGGCATTTTTACATAAATATCTGTTCAGCTAAATCAGCTGGTCTGACAAGTATATTTAAAAATATTTTAATGAATGAGAAACCATTAGCTAGCATTGTTGCTTGTTTCACACAAATATCATAATTTGTATGTCATTCATCAAGCAGCAATTAAGAGTAAAGAAAAATCAGTTCACATATACTTTTGGTGAAATCTCCTAAACATAACATTGTGTAAATCCTGTGTTGTAAATTAATTATTACAAAATTCCATGTAGTAATTCATCTACTCCAACATGGGAAATCCAACATGCTAGGCAAAATCTATAGCTCAGAATCTGTTTTCTCATCCTCCTACCCAATTTTTAGATGAATAAATGTGTAAAATATTGGACTTCACATGAAATGTGAATGTCAACACACCACAGAAAATCAATTGAGAAAAAAATGTTTACCACATGAATGCCCTTGAAACAGACTTTAAGAAGAACAAGAATATAATTGCTCCAATTTAATCATGGTGGCAATTACCAGCATTCCAGCATTCAGCACGAGAATAAATGTGGCTGCACTAACATAGTTTGTACTTCACTGAAATCACACACATTCACTTTGTCAATACTTATATTATCAGAGGTGGCAAAAGTACACACATCCTTTAAGTATTACTACAGATACTCATGTTTTAAACTACTCGAGTAAAAGTATTGACTACTTTTTTACTCAAGTTTAAGTAAAGAAATTTGGCCTTTGACATGTACTTAAGTAAAAAGTAGTCATTAATACTACCTGTTTTAGTGTCACGCTGGCAACTGGACCTCACGTCATATTAATATTACGGCTGTCAATCGATTCAAATATTTCATCACAAATAATCGCATGATTTCATGAGTTAACTCACGATCAATCACAATTTAATCGTAACGAATGTACCTTAAATTAATACTTTCCAATTTTTTAATACTCCAATCAACATGGGCATGGACAAATATTGATGCTTTATGCAAATGTATGTTTATTATTCGTGGACCCAAACTCAACCTAGGGCATTAGGACAAAATATTCTTGTAAACGTTTTAAAGTAATAATGGTGTTTTAAATTGCGTAAATTATCAGGACACCAAACGGAACCTTTGCTATGTTTCCACACGCATGGTTAACGAGTTGATACCAGATAAACTGTACCTCATACCTTTCATACGGATTACATAATCAGAGAATATTTGTATTCAATGTGAATTGGTTTATTTAAAAGTTTTTGAGCTTTCTATACATATATTATTATGTCTTTGAGATCACTGAGATTCAGGTTGTTTTATTTATGTCTGTGAAGAGAGAAGACGAAGACGGCAGAGAGCACACACTGCCTGTTTGCTTTATTTTACAGAAGCACAGCGTTTTGTTGTTATTATGAGTGTATACAAATAAAAGTAGACCCTTTACCAGTGGCAGGCGGTCAGGGCCAGCAAAGCCTTCTCTGCTGGCCTAAACACTATCAGAAGCACTGACCTACATTTACAACCTAAATTCTAATATTTGTTCCATAAAATTGTATTAATTTATTCCCAACACTTTCTTCTTTTCATTTTGTAGTGTTTCTCTTGGCTGCACTGCTTCCAGTACGTGTTTGGATGTTAGATTTTTTTGTCCAATCAGATTTCAGCCTTTATGTGCTACCATGTCAATCTAATCTGCCCATGGCCTGAAAAGTCTGTTCTGCTGGCCTTTTTTAACCATAGTCTCCTTTATAAATAGCTCACTTTCTTTAATCAATCAGATTTCAAACTCGTCTTACAGGGCCAGCTAGCTGGCCCAGAATAACGCCAGCATTTTTCCATCCTCTGAATGGTTGGTCAGAGGGAAACTGTTAGAGCTGGCAAAACACGTGTGAACCGCTCTGCACACTTTAATACATCTAAGTTACTTGGTCACAGACATACTTAAAATTCAATTTTGAAGAAAAGCTAGACGGCTAGGAGAGGTCGGTCAACCCCGAAGCTATCTAGCTTGTCTCAGCCCAGGAAAGGGTTTGTTCGCCATTTCCAGACTAGTGAATACAAGCAGTACCACTGACTTACAGCCTCTGAGGGCGGTGCAAATTATGAGTATCTCTGGTAAGTAGGTTGTATTTTACTTACATTTTAATGTTTTTGTCATGTTATTAGACAAATATTGATTCTGAACTGCTCCAGATGATGTAGATGGCATAGTTGTGGTTGTAGTGTAGAGGTTTGGAGCTTATTGCTTTAGTAAAATGGTATTCACCCTCCATATGTGAAATGCCTCTCTTTCTGTAATGCCACGTGCTGTTATAATGTGTTTTGTATATATTTTGTATTGATGGTTTGTATAATCATGCAACGTGATAGCGGTGGTATTAAGAGGTGGATTAAGTCGGGTAAGTCCCCACTGAAGGCCCAGGTACCAAATGCACGGCCCACCACTGCCCTTTACAGATTTGGATCTGTGTTGCTCTCATCTGTACAATAAAAAATCAAGAGTAATTTAAGTTCACTTCATCAGTATGAGAAATAAATGCCACAAAACGATCCCAGAGAGTTAATTGTCGGATGTGTCCATCATGGCAGATTTTGGTGCTGCTTTGAGACGGATTAAAAACCAATGTTCAATTATTTCAAAAAGAATTTTGAGTTTATTTATTTTTTTATTTTTACTATCTGAGTAAAGAAAGGATGTTGTGAATAAACGTGTGTTGGGCTGAAGGTTTTTAGCGCAGGTCTTCTGCCATGCTCGTTGTTATCTTCGTAAACTAGTCTACATCTGTGGTGTGTGAGAGCCAGGAAATTATACACCAGTGGATTGAAAAAAGCTGTGCAACGACTGGAAATAGGTTGATGGGCTGAAAACGGCACGCAATGAGAAAAAAAAATTACTTCACCAAGTAGATCAAAGTAATGGGTCTGGTTTGAAAATGTAAGAAGTAGAAAGTACAGATATTTGTGTAAAAATGTAATAATTAGAGGTAAAAAGTTGTCTGAAAAATCTACTTAAGTACAGTAACAAAGTATTTGTACTTGGTTATTTTCCACCTCTGATTTTTATACAGCTTTTAACAGTAGACATAAGTAGACACAGTAGTCATAAAGCAGCTTCACAGACATCTGGATGTTGATTTCCAATGAGGAAGGCAGAAGTGAAAGTGGTAAGGAAAACCTCCCTGAGATGAGATGAAGATCTTTGAAAGGAACTAGACTCAACAAACAATTCCTCCTGTTCTGGTTGAAGTGCGTAGTGATCTTGTATAAATAATTACAGAATGAAATTCTAGATGACCATTATAAATGGCAAGGTAGTACACAGTGGGTAGAGTTGCACCCCCACAGCTCCAGGATCCATGGTTTAATCCTGGTCCTGAATAGACCTCTACTGGGTTACTTTATCCCTCTATCTGCTTCCAAAGTTTTTTTGGTTTCCTCCCATTTGCTGAAAAACTGACCCGAAGTGTGAATGCAAAAGTGTGTTCATGGTTGTCTGCAGTTCATCTGTTGATGCACTGGCTTCTTATCTAGGGTGTATATCTCATGGCTGGTGTTCCCAGAATACCCTGGCTCCACCATGATCCTGACCAGGATAAAGCATTTACAGAAACAGTACTTTTAAAACATTTCTCAAGTCAGCTTTTTTCATACCTTCTTAACTGAGGAATTATTGCTTACACATTTCTGGCATCAATAGCAGTTTTGCAATTTGCCTGCAAAACATGTCCTTTACACAGGTTCTGATGATATGACTTGCTGATTAAAGGCCTTTGACATACTTCCAAGCATCACAGAATCAAGACAAGTCAGTAAATTTGACATGAATATAAAAATGTTTTTGATTATTATTCTCTCCTCAGAGACAGTGATGCAGTTCTTCAACGTGAATGATTTCTCAAAGAAGGCTCCACCCAGAGGTCATGGTAAGGACTGAGAATTTACAGATAGGCAGATCCAAACGAATTTGAAATGTGCCAGGAGCACCAGCAGCTCCTGTGAATCCATCCTGTTTCTATTATCCGCTGAAGATTTATTAAAGGGTTTTCTAACAAAAAACTTTTATGGACAAGAGCAAAAGGAAGTTGATGTCACTGCAACAAATACAGCAAAAATAACAGTACAATAACACAAGTATAAAAGTAAAATGAAAAAAATGTATGGAGTCATGTACAAATCTGCAACCATGTATACAATATGTGTCCTAATCATATACAATATTGTTTAATGAGTGGGGGTATCCCAGAATGTTTTTTTCCACAAAAGAACATCTAACACTACAATAAATTCTTCTCATTACCTCCATTTACCTTCAAATAATCATCCACAATAAAACTAATCAAGCAATGTTTCAATTGGCACTGTTGCTGAATGTGGCATTTTGAGATGTTGAACAAATGAATAGTTCTGTACTGCTATCTCAAGCCCAGGACACCTCTGCTACCTCATCAGAGAAAAAGAGCCTTGCTTTCACTGTGGTCAGATCCTGCTTTCACTCCAACCAAAATGACAGGCACTATTTTATCTTTTCATTCTGTCCATAATTTGCGGTCAGACGCCTTTCTGGTGCTTTGATGAGGTTGCTAGACACTTGGTGATTAGTGGCATTGTCCAAGCAGTTTAACCTTTTCTGTTCTTTTTTGGGTGGTTTGTCTGTTTATTTCTTTCGGTGTTTGATGCCAAAGCCGCAACCTCCCACTGAAACAAACCCATTGCAGCTACATGATGTGCAGAATCATAAATTAGGTGACCACGGACGATACGATACGATGATCGACTTCAGTGCTATATATGATAAAAGTTGAGATTAAAATTTCCATAAGATCTTTCGTGAAGATGGATAACTGCATGCTGACTGGATAAGATTCTCATGTCAGTAAGACCTGACATGTTGCTCTGAGGGAAGGCCAGAGGCTACAACTGTGCACCTAATGCAATCAATTGCATCATTGGACACCAAATGCTGTCCATGGTGAAAAGCGTTATAGAAATAAACTAACTTGATCTTGATCTAAACCTTTGCATACCAGATTAGGGACCATGCATTTGCATTTCCACTGGGCATGTGATTTGTTTTTGTGTGCAATGACTGTGACCTATTTTTGCAAGAGATAGGAAAAATCACTTTGGGTGAATTGTTTGTTCAAGATGCTCCTTTTACCCCAAAAAAAATAAAAATAAACACAAAATAGACTAAAATAGTCCTACAGGGTGGACTACTTTTATTCTCTGTAGCATTTTAAAAAACATTTGTTCTCAAGATTGCAATAGAATTTGCTCAGACGTTCTCAAGGCTCATAATTTAAAAGCGTTTAATTGCTATCAGTGTCACATACCTCACCAAATCCTGCTAGAGAGACTCATACACCATCATGCCTTGCACCCTGTGTAGCACCAGGGTTCTGGAGGAACGTTGTCTCGCTTTTACTGTGTACTGTGTACCACTGTGTATAGTAGAAATGACAATAAAAGCCTTTTGAATTGACAGTAAGATATATGGCAAATAAACCATTTTACATCAAGATAAATCTCTTTCGTATATCTTTAATTTGTTTAGAAACCAAAGAAACCCAAATTCAAACAAAGTGTGACAGTCACTAAACATCATAATGTAATCATAATGTAACAGCAAAAAAAAAAAAAGAGACCCCAAATACAGTTCTTCATCCACCAAGTACAGTTCAAGAGCACACACTAATTATCTGCATTTTAGTGTTCATGAATATTGCTCAACACAGTTGACCAATAAAGTTCTACAGTTATTGTCCATGTTCATCCAACTTCATGAGTTGTCTGTTAGTCACCCAGGGTAGCAACCGCATCTGTGAGGAATTCATCATTTCCAGATTCTAGAGAGGAAAAGCATAAAAGGAACAGTTACATCAACATGTGTCTAATTCTGGAGAGGAGAAAAATGTGTTGATACAAGCAAAAAATATTAAATGCAATATTTAAGCAGTTGACTGCAGAAAACCAGTACCGAACACAATAAAATATACCCGGGAGTACATCAAGAAAGCGATTCAAACAATAAAATGAAAATCCTTCACATACTTAATTTCTACTTAGTCTTAATCAAATAAGATGGGTGAATTACATGACTTCTTCCTGCATCTTGGATTTTATGACCAGTACTCAAAATGACAAAGTGGATTAGACTAGTCTGAGGGAGACGTGAGCAGCGATCTTATTAATTTCAGTTAATTTTACTCATCAGGTTCTCCAAAACTAATGTGATGTACCATACGTGTGGTGATTTGTATTTACACCTTACCTAGTAGTTGATCATGCGTTTGATAGCCTCAAAACACTTCCATTTGTCCGGGATATAAAAGGGTTCAAAAATGTGAGGGAAAGGTGTATCATAGCCACACACCCTGGTGATTGGTGCCTCCAGGTTTAGGAAACATTCCTCCTGAAAACAGAACCATAAGACAATTGAATTACAACTACATGAAAAGTATGTTTGGGCAAGAAATAGGCCATATGATAATCTGAGGACAATGATTCTTTTTTCATGATGCGCAAGAAAAACAACCAAATACTGCAGCTAATTTTTATTTCTTATGTTCTTCATAAACTACTGGCAGAGACTTTAAAAACCCTGACCACTCTCGTGTCATTGTCTTATATCCCATCTGATATTGAGAGAGGATTCAGACAACACTCTCCATGGGAAAGGCAGAAAAACACAATAAAATGTGACAAAATTCCCACACTTTTATTTAATCTAAGCCACCCAGTAACTGCTATTCGGGACACCGCACAAAGCCCATATACAATAATGCAATCATTCTCATTTATCTTCTGATTTCAACTAGAGTGAGTCAGAAATAACTTGTAAGAGATGTAGGATGAGCAGGACATAATACACCATTTCAATAAGTCAAATGCAGGACACGTAAACGCTCATGTTTATCCTCCAATTTATAGTCATTCGAGTTCATTTGTCCCTATTGCACAACAGTTACCCCTGTGGTAAGATGAGAAAACTGCTCAGATATGCATGAATCCATCCAACTGCTTCTCACCAATGGATTAACTGTTCTTTTTTCATCAATACACATATTAACTCAAGGACAAAAGAAAGATGAAAAATGTTTTGGAAATATTATTTATATTAATTTTTTTAATAACCAATTAAATATATAGAAATCTGGTGATTGTTCAGACTCTTTATTTAGTACTGTAAATGTACTGTAAAAGCAGCAGCTTCTAGCCCATATGGGCAAGTCTCTACAAGCTTTGCACACCTGGATTTGGGCTGATTCTCCCATTCTTTCTTGCAGATCCTCTCAAGGGATTTCAGACTTGATGTGAATTGCAGATTTTACGTTTTTCCAGATATTCGATTGGCTTCAGGTCCAAACAATGTTGTCTTTACTATGTGCTTTGGGTCATCATCAAGACAATTTGTGAACCTTCACTCTAGTCTGAGGCGGTGTGCAATTTAAAGATCTTTCTGTATATGGCTGCATTTAGCCTACACTAAATTCTGTTGATATTCCTACACTGAATTATCTCTGCTATTGAACAATATCACCATAGCATGCTACCACAGGAATTGTCTTTTTATTTTTATTAATGGATCAAGCAATACTTGGTTTTACCAGGAGAACTTTTTTAAAGTTAATTCCAAAAAGCTTGAATATTGTCCTTTTTTCTCCTTAAATTGCCTGCCATGAGCATGGATTCAATGTGTGAACACAAGAAAAACATAAACTCCACACAAACAGTAAATTAGGATCCTACTAGGAACCCTGGAGCTGTTAGGCGCGAACGCCATCCATGGCACCACCAAAAAAAGCTCGTCTTTCATGATACGCTTGGCTCCAGAGAATAGTGTGCCCACTTAGACAATTAAAACATGAACATAAAAGTAGTGTGTGCAAAATCGCAAACTGCTTTTGACTTGAGCATGCAGTTCTTCTCTTCCAGGATATCAAACAGGGAACATACAGCCTCCTCCATCATCTCTTACTTAATAATGAGTGGTTAGGCCTGTATGAGTAGTTGTTTGTTTTCTTCGCAAGCGCATTTACCATTTCTTTTGATGCTTTGTTGATTACCCATTTCATGACTTCAGTTTTTCCACAAGACCTTGCAAACATTGTGTATTCCTCGATAAAGCCCCTTTTGAGCAAGAGCAATTAAGGAACATGTCAAGGCTTTAAATAAACATTCAGCTAAACCTAATCGTCGTCATTAGTCAAAAATGCTTTTGGTCAATTCATATGTCAGAGCAATTTGTGGGTTATTGAGGTTGTAATCCAAACAATTTTCACAGTGCACTTTCAATGTTTAAAACAAAAAATGATGTCTGTAGGAACAGATATAAAGCCAACAGCATAATCTAAATGATATCATTAGTGTTGAGAAACTATTGATAACAGCGTTTCTTAGTGCTGATGTTGGTGTGGAACTGTAAGGATGAGATGCACCCGGAGCAAAGCTTATCAACAATATAATAATTCCATAGGGAGCAACAATTCAATCAAATCCTCACATATTCATTTAAATGAATTGAGAGAATTTAAATTGTTATTCTTGATGAAGACAAATGGCAAATTATTAGCGCCCCCAAGGAATGTGTGAAATTAGAAAAAAACAAACAATAAAATAACAAATACGATTCTTGATCAAGATATTTAGTATTAACGGTCATGGTTTAGAGTTGTCATGTTTTATATATACACAAAAACTGTTAGTCACCACCTCCAAATAGTTTGTTTAACAAATGAAGTACTGAGAGAAAGCCATAATATGCATCAGCTAAACTTTCGTGGGTATCATTACAAATAGAATTGTTTATTATTGACAAATGAGACCGAATTTAATGTTTGAGAGTGCACCAATAGACAACCGCTAATGACACTGCAAAGTATGCTGTTTAATGAATGGTGCAAAGGTGCTGGTAAAGGCTGTTGGCATTACATTCATGTGCTGTACATGAATTAGGTATAAATAAGTACATTTCTGACATGAATATTAAAACAGCAATAAAAAAAAAAAAACCATTTGTAAGAACTCAAACAAGCCATTCTCCATCTCTCAGCTGAGAGCCTGCATTTCCACAATACCAGATATGTAGCTAGAGGCCATTCTCTTCACATTTGAAGGCAGATGTAATTTTATGTCATTTAGCCTCAGAGCAGATGAATCCACCTGCCAATCCAGTATATGTCTGGACAACAGCTTCTTTTCAGCACTGGTAATGACAAGAGCACTTTTTCTTGATTAAAATAAATTCTTCAAATACGATTACTGGAAGAGCACAGAAAAGTGTGCAGTCTGGTCACAAGCCTCCACATCTGGACAGTAAGTTTCAGCAGAGATGTAGTTTTACTAGAATCAGTGTTTATCTATGATCATTGCATGATTACATGCAATATACTTTAAATGTCAAAGTAAAAAATCATTGCATACGGACTCTAGAAAGTGTTTTGCTTTGGGGTGTTACTTAAAAATATATTTTAAAGCTCAAACACTGCAGTCATACATGTGGTCCAAACTTTAGCTTTAAAAAAAAAACAAAAAAAAAAACAACCCATTAGATTAAAGATTACATGTGGAAATGTCAACATTACTAAGCATACATTGCCAGAAAAAAGAATTAATAACTGCCTTTCAGTGGAATCCAAAGTCAGATGACAATAGCCACATTCTGGCTCCCACTGCGTTCCTGGTATTTCCTTATTCGTGAATGTCTATTCAATAACATTTCTTATTTTCTTATATAGCATTTAGTGACTCGATGCTTGTTGAGTGTAAAACACGCAATAAGATGTTTAGGCAGCAATATTTCATATTGATTTTGTGCTCATGTTGATAAATGCTGACTAAAGAATTAATACACAAAGGCCATGAAAATGTTTGAGAAATATAAATGCAGCATAAAATCTATAACTCATTTCACATGTGTATGTGCCTGATCAAACCAAAAATGGGATGAAATACGGACAATATTTGTATGTTTTTCCGATCGGACTTGTGCCATTTGCCACATGAATGTAATATTTGTAAATACATTTAGTTGGTCTTCATTTTCTTCCCCCCACAAAATATAATCACTAAACTAAATCATAAAAACTAAAATCCACATTCTGAGCACTAGAACTCAGACCAGGGACTAAATAAGGATGAAAAAAAATATACGTTTTTTATATTTATATAAATATTATATCTATGTAAGTCTTTCTCTGACGGCTTTCTTTTTGGTGTTTCAAGACCCAACTTAAGTCCCAATCGATTTCCCTGTGATCTGCTCAATCAATCTATCAATCTATCAATCTATCTATCTATCTATCTATCTATCTATCTATCTATCTATCTATCTATCTATCTATCTATCTATCCATCTATCCATCCATCTATCCATCTATCCATCCATCTATCCATCCTTTTATGCATTATTACACAACTGTATGTTCCAAACTAATGTAATCATTATTTGTTTGACGGCTAATCTTATAACCCGAAAACACTCCCAAATTGCTGAAATCAGTCGTGGCTTAGTGGTTAAGGCGCTGGACTTCTGATCGGAAAGTCACAACAATCATGAAATTCAAATCCAAGCACCATAAAGCTATGACCGCTGGGCCTTCAACTGCTCAGTTATATAAATGAGATAATTGAAAATGGCTCTGGATCACGGTGTCTGCTAAATGCCGTAATTGTAAATGAATAATTCAATCAGCTGACTGTGCTTTTTAACAGTCCACAAATAAAGAAGAAAAATAAATCAAATAACTTGATTAGAAGGCTATAGGTCCCTGAGAACATAAAACCCTTTTGTTTTGTGAGAACACTTCATTATCTAAAACAATTACAAAGCCAGGCACATCCAGAGTTAGTGTTAATGATCACCAACAACCAAAAACAACAAAGACATGTTAAATGTGGAGCATGCGATTTCTGAGAACACCATTGTTGGCTGTATTTGATTACTTCAATGTGCAAGATGCAAAACTCAAATGACCCGTTGCGTTGGCTGGGAATTCTCGACTCCGTAGGTCAGTTTCATAGATCTCTAACCAAACAATTGAGCACTTCTGAATATTTAAAATGATACGACTGTGATGCATTTTTACTTTTTAGATAACCCACTTCTGGCAGGAGTAAATGACTGATCAACACTTTCCAGCCACTAATCAAAACAAAAGAAAATGAATGGATAGTGCTATCAAACTAAATGCAATCTTAAATTTCACTGCTGTTTGCACAATGCTTTCTCTAATCTATCTAATGGAGACTTCATGACTCTGTAACTGATGGTTTTTTATCTTAATTATGTCCTAAAATGCACACAAAAAACCCTTTATGCAAGAAATGATCAGTACTGAAGAGAAGTGTGTCTTTCTTGGGAAGACATGTCCGTAATATTTCCATTAACAAAGTCTTCCAGTGCTAACGAATGCTAACTCTGCCAGTCATTCAATATCATCTTATTTTTAGTTTATAAACCTGTCGTCCTCTTCTACACACACACAGGTTGTGAGTAGGGTTACTCACTTTGATGTACTGCTCATCACCACAACTCGGGATTAAGTGCTTTCATAGTTTAAAGTTTAAGTCCTATTGATTCAAATTACAAGCCACTGGCATCAATTGAAGATGACTAGGTCAGGCAACTGGGCTCGTGTTAAATGTGGTAGGTCTTCTCTGAAGTCAGTGTGTAGTTATGTGTGCTTTTTAGGAGCAGCTGGTTATGGTAAAAAAATAAAATAAAAAAAAAATACTGCATGTGGTTCAAGTTTAATGCTTAACCCAAAGCTGGTGGAGCCGTTCTGAGAGGTAAAGATATCCATCCTGGCAAAAAGCATTCGCTCGGATATTTGGGAAGTTGACTGATATGAACATCCTTGAAAAAAAACGAGTAATAGCATTATATCCGATACTACATACCCGGGATGGTTTGCTGCTTTTTGAAGCTTGCATTCATCTGGCGCCATGGCTGCATTTTAAACCAATTTCACCGAATGTGTAAGAGCTTCCACAAAGGTCAATGCTAGTAAATGCATTTTTTGAATATTTAGAACAAATTTCTAGTACACACCTTTGTGATTAACAAATTCCAACAAAGCAGGCATGTAGTGTGTGCTAAACAAACAATGACTGAGACTCTGTAGAACAAGAAACAGATGAGTGACAAGAGCAGCCGGAGTCGAAAAGTGTTTAAGAAGAACTGTCAGAAAGACACTTTTCACCATCCCTCTCTGGCTACCCCAAAAGCCCATTCAGTCAAATCACGTGAGCCGAGCCTTTCAGTCTTCCTCATACACACGTGCACACACCTCATAATGCCAAACAATGACACATGACGCAGCTCCAGTCAGGACAGGATGCTTTTATCCCCTCGCACAATTCCAACTGCGTTCATGAGCAAAAGAGAGAAACAATAATCCAACAAATGAACTATTCCACTGAGGTGTCCAGGAACGGCTTGATCGACCTAAAAATCCCTTTGTTCCAGCCATGAATCCAGAAATAACAGGACACAGCACTCCTCTCCCATTCTCAGGGAGTCACTGTAAGACTTGCAAGTTACTGAATTGAAGTTCCTTTAATAGTCTTGCAAATCAGACAGTCTCGCACTTTTCTTTAATGAATGTGAACTGGGCAGAGATTCAGAGGCTAAGACTAGTTTTTTTGCATGTGGTGCTCAGGTGGGCAAATCAGAAGTTCAGGTGGCTCAGACAGCCAAACTATAATTCCACTGCATCACGTTTTTTCATTATCATTATTATTATTATTATTATTATTACTACGATTATTATTGCCTGCAATCTCACCCGCTTATAAATAATACATTCTAACTTAGAAGGAGGAAGATTTACCACAAGGGGGTGCTAACAGTAATTTAGTAGCTAGTAGCCTGATTTCAATTACAGCGACCACAATGGTGTTGCTCTGTGGCATATTGATTTGTTAAGAACTGCTCAAGATTACAAAGCATCAAGGAAAAAGCCCAAACAAAACAAAATCTACGGTAGCAAGACAGGGCACAGTTAAAGGCTGATTACCCTGCTTAGAATAAATCTGTGGAACCTTTTTTGAAATGACATTAAATAAACAAGTTTCAAAAGGTCAACATAATAAACAAATATAACATAAGATATTACCCTGGACTCAGTGGTTTTATATATTTTTAATTTATTTTTTATAAGAGATGGAACTCTACAGCGACAGGATCGAAACCAAGTTAAAGTGATCACAAGGTCAGTTTCCCAGACCACTTTGCTGTATGCTTCCTGTTCCTGTTGTATTTTGTGCTACATGTATCTTGCACCTTGTCATGACTTGGCTTGATAGATAGTATGTACACATCATGCTGCTACACAGGAATGAAGTATTTTATTCAAATTTCTATACAAAAAAGGCATCATTCTGAAATTGAAGACAGTGGCGCATCAGAATGTACATTGAGTAGTTGTCAAAGTCTGTAAAGCATTTTATTTTCAGTCGACTTATTTGCGACCAGATAGGTGTTTTTATATACATTCTTTAGCTGACCATTTTGTTTGCGTGGCCATGTCTAACTAGCCGGGAGCTACCAGTAAAACCATAACAACCGACCGTAAACTAAAGATAGCTAGAGATCAGCGTATGGTAATTTTAGTAACATAAAACCCAAAAAACAAGAAAAAAATATATGTAGCAGTAGCCTCTATATACAATAAAATGTTTTTTAGTTGTTCATACTCAATATGATTTTTACAGTTACCACTCTAATGCTGTTGAAGAAAGACCATGGATGTGTCCCTTTGGGGTGGGCAATGTAACAAAAATATGGTGCAACGATGCTCTACAATACACACAATCTATCACGATATACAAGTTTGCTAATAATTGATTTAAACGCAGTCTACTTTGTGATAAAGCGTAATGCGATTTTAAGTGCAAAAGATGAACTTTTAAGTGTAGTTTAAAAGTTTTATATAATCGCTGGCAACAGAAACTGATTCAAACAGCTTTTCAGAACATGAGCCATATTCACTGTGTTAGTTTGACTGGGTGGTGGCGCCTGTAATAAAATGTCTGCTCCGTGATAAAACTCACATCCGGACAGCATTAAATTAACGCAGCACAGGCACGTTCTACCGAGTTTCTTTTCCTACGAATTAGAATGTTTGTTTCATCCATGATTGCATTTCTGCATCGCACATTTATATATACAAATCTATAAGCATATTTGGGCATTTGTGATTATAAACTTAACATAACTACAAATACTTTATGGAAACATTTTGCATGGTTCATCATTGATCACGCTAGATTCTTGTTTTTGGTCCTCTTTGGTCCTTTTCAAAACAAAGTTACACCCATGTGACAGGCACTTTTTCTCCATTACTAATGTTGCTGCAAACACTTTGTTAGGGGTCAAGAACACCATAATCAAACTCCTTCTAGTATAACGTCTTATATAAACATCTTGTAGGCCAAAATACACCGGCATGACTTATTCCTGGAGACTTCAGCAGCTTTCAACATTATTCAGCAACAGACAATATATGGACAAAAGTATTGGAATCTCCTGCCTTTTCAAGCCATAAGGACTAAATACTGAATGGGATGTTCAAAAAGAACATTTGAATCATATGGTCAGGTGTCCACAAACTTTATGGATAAACACCTGACCATAACATTCATATGTGCTTTTTGAACATCTCATTCCACATCTACTCTCTGTTTGCTGTCATAATAACCTATAATAACCTTTTGGAGTGTGATTGTGGAGATTTGTGCTCATTCAGCTACAAGGACTTTAGAAAAGGCAGGTTCTGATGTAGGATGAGGAGGCCTGTGGTGCATTTCAAAAGTATTCACTAGGGTTAAGGTCAGAGCTCTTCAGCAGGCCACTCAAGATCTTCCAGTCCAACCCACTTAAACCATATCTTCATGCAGCTGACTTTGTACACAGGGGCATTCTTGTGCTGGGACTGGTTTGGGTCTTCTAGGTCAAGGAGGGGGAAAATGTAATGCTATCTTGTTGAAAGACCTCCTATACAATAGTGTGGTAACATCATTAGACATCCTCCAACATTGTGGAGGATGGGGTAGAACCATATATGGCTGGAAATGTAAGGTGTCCCAAATCCTTTGTTCATATAGTGTATTTTGTGGTAAGGTATATAGATTAAATATTTAGGTTAGCTCAATAATGATAATAAGAGTTATCATTCAACTGGCTCACAAAAAGGCTATACATTTCTTGATATTCTCAATGACACGCTGTTTTTTTCGATCAGGTAAAAGGACGGTAGTTTGATTAGGTCATTTTCCGATTCAATGCAACCAAGTCAAATGACATGTCGCTGTTTTTAGATGGGATTCAAACAACTACAGGTAAGTAAACTCTACCCAAGCCTGGATTGCTGATGAATTTATGGCAAACCTTTAAATAGTAAAAAAGATTGTGTACTAAATTTTTGGCATCATCCATGTAAAAGCCTTATTTTTAGTCCTCCCTAGTTTAGTTTCATTATATTGTATAAGTACACAAGGCAAATCCATCAGGCTGACTCATCACCTACCACCACACAAACAGCCCCTAACCCAGGTAGCAAATGCATTCACTATAAACATAATTACACACACTTTCATTCAGTCAGATTGGCTAAACATCTCATAAATGTTCAAGACCGACCTAAAGCTTGAGATTTACTTTATCAAAAGTTTATAACATACAAATCAATAAATACTCTGCATGTGGTACTGTGTATGGTTCTACACATGACAAATAAAATTGGAATTTAATAATACTAAAGGGCTCCTTGTTAAATCTCAGAGAAACAATGAGGTTATGGTGGTCGTGTAAAGTGCACATTTACGAGACTAATGTAACTGGGAAAAGTCTAGAGAGAGTTTTTGTTCAGAAAGGGTAAGATGATTTATAAATCCTCTAAAACACTCACCAAGAACCATAAAAAGGTAACAGAGAAAAAGAGAAAAAAGGGAAAAAAAAAAAGACTCAACACGACTACGCAGGCTAAAATAGCGTCAAAGAATTTAAAAGTTACACGTGAGTGAAAAGCGGATCTAAGTCTGTGTTTTGCAGGTCCCATAAATAAACTCTATGACCCAAAATCATCCTTATTACAGAAGTGGATATACAATGGCAGTGGGAACAGACAGAGGTTGCATTCTGTGAGCTATGATAGTAACCACAGCCTCGATGATACACCAGCACATGATCATTTACTAGCATATTTTAGTTAACTGGGTTCTTCTGTCGTGGGTATGGAAAAAGGCAGACATGCTGAATGTATTAATACATTCATTAATATCTAGCTACTTGATGTGCTTTTGTGAGACGATGATTACTCTGGAATAATTAACATGAAGCAATTTAAACAGTTAAGGCTGTTGCAAAAAAGAAAAAAGTGCTCTAGCTTCCTGAGGACACTGTGGAACAGTGGTGGACGAAGTGCACAAAGCAGAGTAAAAGTACTTTTACTTGAGTAAAGTACACATTAACGGTGATGGAGGTTAAGGGGCAAATTTGCCACTTAACGTCGGTTATGTCAGGAATCCCCCTGACACGCCCCCTTTGGAGGCGACATCCCCCGAAGCACCTTGCTTCTTCTCCCGAGCGGCCTAGCTCGTGCCAGTCATGCTGATCACACACACCTGACTCTCATTCACTCACTCATCCCATCTCCTATTTAAGCCCCTCACCTCCACACACTCGCGGTCCGTTATTGATTGTGCATGATCGTATGTGTTGGTTCATGGCGGTCTGTGTAATCGAGTATACGTATCCCGCTACGTACCCTCCTTCTCGGACTACGCATTCTCTCAACGGCCCCCCGGATTACCCCGATCCTGCTGTTTTTTATGTTCACGCTGTCTGCACCACGTTTATCCATTGCTGCCCAGCGCTGCGCTTTCCATAGCGCGGATCCGTGGATTCTCTACACAAACTGCTTTCACAGAACTTCGTGGACTGTGCTCCCGGAGCGCACCACTGGATATTACTGCTTCGCTACAAGTATTGGTGGATTATCTCCTGAGTATTCTCAATAAACTTTGTTTGCGTTTACTTTGGCTTCCGCCTCCTTATCCGCATTACAGGTTATCTCGAACCGCATGACCAATCAAATTGCGGCAACGCTGTTGTGTAAAAAAACCTCCAAAAACACGTCCATGCACATTCTCATTTAATAACGCACATCATGTACATAAAGAAATTTAAAGCACGTTAATATATTGCCGCCATATTGGTTTTCGTTTATCTCGATCATCGGTTATCTCGACGCTTTTTGCCGTCCCCTAGGCCTTTGACATAACCGGGTTCCACTGTACTATGATTTATTATGGCTATAATGTTCCTATTATTTTTTATCATAAAACTCTTTGCTTAATCAACTCTGTTATGTGAAAAGACTTTAATGTTACTCTTAACACACCAATCTTATAATAAAAAGATATTAATGAGTTACTGAGTAAATATCACCAAGCAGCAATGGCAGTTCTGGCTTGAATGAAGTCCTGGGTGAACCACGCTGTGACCCAAAGTCTCCCCCATTGATTAGTTTTAGCTTTGAAAAGCTCCTCTCTGCTTCAGCTACCATCACCGGATGTGTAACACATATTCTCAGAGCAGTCCACAAATTTGGAGATATTTTTCAGTACAATCACAGAAAATCTTTAAGACATCACCTCATTCAACCAAACCAATAACTGCTGTTTAACTACAATCCAACTAGACTAGTTAGGTTAAACTGTGTTTGTTGCTACACACATTATGATAAACTACATATTATAAATAATTATGTTATGCAGCTAAAAGAAATGTTGCTTTATGAGTAAAAGCATAGCAGGCAACACGGCATAACCGTAGGTGATAAACAGTTATTGGCCTATTTCAGTAATTGCATTAGTCTATACTATTATATATATGATCTATACTTATAATGATCTAAGTAATAGATCAGTGTTTAGTTGAGTAAAGTAACATATTTGACTTTAAAATGTAGTGAAGCTACATGGTAAGTCTCCCCAAATGGCCATACTTGAGTAAAGTAACGATATGGAAAAAAACTACTTGAGTACAGTAACGAATTGCATTTACTTCGTTACTGTCCACCACTGCGAACTATCAAGCAAATAAGACACTTAAGCTGCCAGTATGTATGGTTTTTACCTGCACTGTTGTTGAGATCTCGGCAGCGAAGCCTCCAGTCACTGGAGCCTCATGACTGATCAGCAGCCTCCCCGTCTTCACCACTGACTATAAAAGAACATATTAAGACATACAAGACATTACTGACTTATACCAATTAATGAGTCATGCTAATAAATAATCTGGTGAGTGTTCCTCACAATCCAACTTCTTGGATGCCCTGGTAAAATATATTAAAATCAGATAATATACATTTTGTTTAACATGCTTGAATTCAATTAATTAAAATAGTTTTTTGTATTTTTTGAATCAAATCAATATTATTTTAATCAGCTTGTCATCAGACTTATTTCCAATCTGTATTAAAGAACATTTTGTTTAATATTTAATTATATTTTTTCATCATTTAAATATCAATTAAATGTATAAGCGGAAATGTAACACTCCACCAAGACCTTACACACACAACTCATTGCCGTGCTGAGCTTTCTTGTTGTTTGATCTAGTTAGGTCTCGGACTCAAACAGTTACAAGCTTAGACCTGCAGGTTTCTATGGCAACTTCAGGCCCTGTGGAGGGCACCCACAATGCCTTATAATGACCATATGTTTCAGTGTTTAAATACAGATTACAAATACACTCAAACACACCAGGCTGCTCTTAGCCTGTTAAAAATAAACATGCAGCCGCAGCTCTGAGCCCTTGACAAAACAGCCACAGGATTAGTCAGAGCTGGAGATGTTGGAAACGGGTCACCCTGCCACCAGTGGAACACAGCATCTGTCGTTTTACACTCAGGAAAACAGGAGGTCAAACACACCTCTGCGAGCAGGTGCTGCCTTACCAGAAAGCCAAAATCATCAAAACAGGCAGGGCTTTTTGTTTGTTTTGTTTTTTTAATTGCATTAACTAAATTCAGAACGAAGGCCTTTTATTTGAAGGCTGGCAGGTGACTCACACTCCAGACAGAACACATCAGTGTGCACACAAACGGGGTGGAGGAAAAAAATAAATAAAATAGGTGGCACACCCCAAGTTTATTTGATAGGAAGCTAAGCTACTTCTGCATGTTGTGTCCACTAAGGATAATGATGTGATGGGAATGTAAAGTGAGGCCTGCATGCTGGTGTAGTCTGATGAACACAGTGATCAAGGACGGCAGGCATCTCATCTCACTTGACTGAAGCCCCACATTACTGCAGGAGGAAAAGGCTCCACCCGCAACATACCACAGTGCACAAGACTCTCCTGTCTCGCAGATACTTCAATGCCTTTCTTTTGACTCTCCACCTTCCTACCACCTATACTTATTCTTAATTTTCAATTAAATTTAATTTGTATAACACATTTAACAATGCCTATTATACAGTATGTACGCCAAAGTACTTTGATTCTAGGCAGGTCTCACACGATTGCTTAATTCTTAACTATATTAAACTGCCTAATGATTGTTTTGCATGAATTGCTGTCATTTAAAAGCTTGTGTTGATTTTCATTTTGGCTAAAGTATTGCTTTAGATTTAAGCTCTCCATTTCAATGGTGAAACATGGTGGTGGCAGCTTCCTGCTGAGGGGTTCTTCTTATTGGCATTAACAGGGACACTGGTAACTTGAGGGACATGTGAATGCAGACAAATAATGGATCCCTGAAGAAAACCTCTTTTAGAGCACACAAACTCAAACTGGAGCAACAGTTCACCAACATGAAAATGACCATGAAAGCAAGACTGGAGTAGCTTTAGGGCACATCTCTATGTTTTGAGTGGCCCAGCCAAAGCCCAGACTTAAACCAAATGAATCATACTGTATGTAGAAAGATCTAAAGAAGGCAGTTCATTTTTTTCTCACCATCCAATCTGATAGCTCTTGAGAGGATCTGCCATGAAGAATAGGATAACCTGTGCAAATCCAGATGTGTACAGTTTGTCGAGACATATCCAAGCAGATTTGTAGCTAAAAGTGCTACCAAAGGGGTTTCTATAAAGTATGGGGGGTCTTTTTCCCATACAATTTCAACATTAATGATTAAGTATATATGAAGTGTAGGAAATTTTGTTAAATTATGTAATTTAATGCCAATTACATTCATTCAAAATCAACTCCACAAAATAAAGAGTGCAGCAAATAAAGAAAACTATATTATAAATATTTAATTCTAAGAATCAGCTCCATGCTGCACTACAATGATTCTTAATATGATCTCTTAAGTGTGACTACAAAATGATGAGCCAATATGGATAATGAGAGCCGACATGCCATGTGTCTGCAGTGCCGTTACTGAGAGAACACACTGAGCAGCTGCGGTATGCAGTGGTTTCTCACGAAGGCTGGTTGTGAGCAGATGTGGAGAGAGCTACAGCACTGATCTGGGGCCAATCTTTAGCTATGCAACCTCTCCACTGCAGCAGTTAACCTCTTTTTGCGTTGCTTTAATTTGATCAGCCTTTCTATGTAAACAGTGTTTGGCATTTGTGGTATAAACAGTCCTTTGAATGAATTACAGACATGGTGAGAAAAAGTAACGTCTGGAAAAGTGGTGTAGACTATATACCCACAAGCTGCTAGCTAGAGCAGTTACTTAGTATGCAGCATCAATAATAATACTCATCCTCATCATTATCTTCACCATCTCATTACAATGATCTGATTTTATTTATATTTAATAACCTTATCCAGGTGTCAGTGCTGCAGTTAATCTGTGGTCTATCGTGCAAATATTGTGCTTCCGTTTCATCTTTTACTGTGTGAAACAAAACTACAACAGCACAGGCATCGATGTCTTTTTTTTTTTAAAAATTTTTATGCATCCTCAAAGCCAGATTGAAAATGTGAACAGTGGAATTTCCTCCCTATGCAGATACAGTCCTTGTACTTTTCATTTAATAAAAGACACCAAGTCAAGGTGTTGAGAAGTGATATCGTAAACCATGGGCAGTCACTATTTTTGATGCGTATTATTTCTAATTAAAATGTTTTGAATAATTCTCCAGAAAAGTCGCTAAGATTCAAATATGAAGCTTCTGTTCTGTTAGCTGTTCTATTTTTATTTTTTCCTTTGCTTTAAGATATTTTATGCAGGCTGCCTCTGGTGTGTAGAAATTTCTCCATCATATTAATGACCTGTGCAGATGGAGAAAGTCTAGGTGCTGGAAGCAGGGCCAATCCGTCCCCCACATGGTGCTCTACTATGAAGATGCTGGGCCAAGTCCATAGGCACATGGAGGCTAGGAACACAAAGCTCCCTGCAGGTTCTACCATTTGCAATCTGATATCATCGCCTACCACAGTCCACTCCTCTTTCCACACACTACTGTGCTACTGTCGAAATAAACCTCAAGGTTCAAGAGCTGCCAGGGTTTTCAAGACTGATCCTCAAGGCTCTGATGAGACAGTTTTATCGTGACGTAGCTACTGATAACTGGGTGTGTTAGTTCGATTAGGAGACTATACACTAATTAAAGTACAGCATCTCAGTGTAAAGAGAGGGGTTTGAGGCACAAAGTTTAAATAGTGGTCAAATGCAAGTTAATAATACAAACAAGATGTTATTAGTTATTATAAGATGATGACTTCCTATTTATATAACTAAGGAACTGCCAAATCAGTCAGTCACGAACAAAGAAATTGCCATGAAATACAATTATTTTAGCTATTTATGACCCATATATTTATACACTATATAGACAAAAGTACTGGGACACCTTTTCTGTAATATGTGGTTCTTCTCCAAGCTGTTACCACAAACCTGGAGGCACACAACTGTACAGGACATCTTTGGATGCGGTATAATAAAAGTTTGCATTCACTTGAACTTGGAAACCCAAACCTAAAGATGGCATTGAACCTGAACATGGCAAAAATGAAGATGTTGTTTACATGGATTGGAGATGAAGGGCTTAAGTGGCCTGCTAATGATCTCTGATCTCAATCCTACTGAACAGCTATGGGATAAATTGGAACACTGACTGCACCCCAGGCCTCAGCTCATCTGCATCAGTATCTGACTTTAATACCCTTGGGGCTGATAAACACAATTGTCCACAAGCACACTCCAAAATCTAGTGGAACTTTTTTCCAGAAGGGAATTATAAGAGCAAATAGGAACTTAATGTGGAATATGATGATCAGAAAGCACATACCATACTTATGATTAGGTGTCCACAATTATTTGGCAATACAGTGAATATACAGCAGATTCCTGATATAGGGGTGCAATAAATAATGGAGAAAAAAGACACAGTGGAAAATTTGCCATATTCAGTGCTTTGCAAATCCGTTGCGAGTTTTTGTCCCAAATGTTATTTCTTCAATAAATGGATCTCTGATCAAATTCTGATGCCCCTGAAAAACTTTACTACTATGCGCCACATTACTGTCTTCCTGCATGTGATGTAAATTCTACTGAGTTTGCGGTTAAAATTCTCCGGCAGAATTAAGAAGTCATCCTGCTGCTCCGACAGCAGACACATCATAAATAAAGGTACAGAAGACGGTTCCAGTAGCAGCTATCTTTGTTCATGCCACCACGATGATGAGGTGGTAAGCTTCAGATAATGATCAGTTCCTTGTTTTCTCCACATTTTCCTCTTTCCAGCTTTGTGGTACTGGCAAGTCTTCATCTCGTCGGCCCACGTGACTCTATAGCAAACTGTAACCTGACCTTTCTGTGCTTGAGGCTCACCAGAAGCTTCTATCTTGTGGTAAACCATCTTAGGTCATGCGGGTATATACTTGCTCTTTATAGCCCTGACACATACATGCCTATATTCTGGATACGGTTTTCACTCAGTTGAACCAGTTTCCCTTCACGAACCCATTTATCCATCATGCATAATTGTGGCTCTCTAAGGGAGTTTGTTTCTTCTATAGTCACTTCTGTTCCATGTCAATCAGTTGTTTTTGACACAGCAAATGCATCTCTAATTGGCCCATTATTATCTTTTAGCCTCATAGTCTGCACTACTCACATTGACACATGTAACTCATTTGGCATTTGAATTTACCGAGTTTCCTTATGGATTCCTTATCCACGTGTGTCACTGCTAAAGCATGAGCAGCTTTATGGGTAATCCTGACTGACAGCTATGTGTGGTGGGCCCCAGGATACTCTCAGCCCAAAGCAACCCAAACACATTCCCCAGATTCCTTCTGACATAAATATTCCAGGACCGTAATTGCAATATTGTGGGACAGAAATCAACCCTTGGTAGCCATCAACACTTGACTGGCAGAATCAGGTCAAGATCCAGCGGAAAGTTTTGTTTTGCTTTCTAATACTGGTGCTGTGATGTAGAAAACTGAGTTAAAAAAAAATAAAAAATACCATGGATCATGAACTGCATAGTTGGACTGCACACAAGGCACGATTCAGCCCATCTACCAAACGCTGTGCTGCTATTTTTGTCACTAAATATGCTTCTTAAACTTTTCATCGTTGGAATGTATTTTGCTGAGTAGTTGAAATTGAAAACTAAATAAATAAATAAATAACCACACGTTAAAGTTTTAATCTAAAACTGGACAGTATTAGTTTGCTGAAGAGTATATACATATACAAAAGTATATACGGAAACTAAACCCATTTAGTGCATTTAATTTCCAGATTACATCAAAATGCAATACTAATATATAAATAGTCATAAATAAAAAATATCAAAATCAATTTCAAATTACGCTAAAAAAGGTAATTGCACTGTACGGTGTTTTCTTTATGTCTTGGTTCGAAATGATTCTTTGGAAACTTTGTTGTGTTTTCTTTGGGCTGAATCTTCCCCTCACCCCTCGCTGTTTTCTCCAATTTCCGCCATTATTTCATTCTGCAGCGTCTTGTTACGTGTCCAAAGCCCTCCAGAGTTTAGCGGGTGGTGCATCAGTAATAATGGTCCGTGGGGAAACAATCCTTCATGTGTAGTTCAACACACGAAGAATTAAACAAAGGAAAAAAATTTGCCTCGATGTTTTTTTGTATTGGAATTACTTGAGGAATTGTTTCAGCTCAAGTTTGCTTTGACAGATGCACAAAAAAAAATCTTTATCAATGTCTTGCTAATAAATGTGTATAAGAAACGCATGTGTGTGGTTTGATATATGGTTTGAGGATAACGATTGTTTAATTAAAGCCATAACCAGCTGTAGGATCACATTGCAAGCGAGCCACACAACTGTCAACTCTGTTGCCTAGTTGGTTGAGTTATGCCTCATCTTCGAAAAGTCCTGCCAGAACCAGACAGCCCACAGCCTGAGATAAAAACTGGGAGGAATATATAGTCTTCACACTAAGGAACATTTTATTTAACTAGAGATCAGAAGTCTGAAAAGTATATCCTCTTCACTCTTCACTGAATTTACACTCAAATTGTGTTGTGAGTAATCACAGTCAGTGCTTCATTCAGACAATGAGTTTACAAAAACATGTGCTGAGCATTATGAGCAACATTTTTCTTTCTACTCCCCAACACTCCATATTTGCATCTGGTCTGTGTTCATACGCTTATGAAGAGTGCAGTGTTTATAGCAAGGGCACTGTCAGCAGCATGTGCTGGTAGCCAACAGCTTATTTACTTCTGGCCATTCGATACCACTGCTGTCCAGCTTTAGTTTGACCCGAGTAACTCTGGTGGATGAAGACAGACAGAAGGAGGGTTTTTTTTTTTTTTGGACTCCTGCTCATATACTTACTTTTCTCGATCACATACACAATTCTGGTTCCTATGGTTTTATAAAGAGATGTTAGCAGCAAGGAGTTCTAAACATATGAATTGTGGGCAGTTCTTTATATCTGTTGGTGCTGCAATGGGAATAGAGTTCTAAGAAGCAGGGATTAGGGTGTGGTTTAGTAGACTTTTTTATCCTCATATACACTCATGTGAAGTGGCCTCTCAAAGACTTGGGCACCACATCAAGATAAAGGGGTAAATTGACCAGACACTGTGAGACCGTCACCAGTACTAATCAATGAGAAGCATTGCACAGTAGCTATGCACACAGAGCTACTCAAAATAGACCAAAGCAGTTCCTGCACACATACATAAGAATGAAAAAAAACTACACTGTGTTCGCCTGCCACAAGCTGACAAAACATTAGTATAGTGTTTGTTTTTCAGCTAAGAAAATTTTATATACTCACTTTAATTTTTCCTATTCTCAAAAAAATGTTAGATACAGCAAATAATTAGAAAGCATAAACTTTTGAAATAATTAATAGACAACAGTTTACCCACCCTCAAAAAAAAAGGTGTCTAGAGGTTACTGTTGAACTCTGATTATAAACCATTTTTACCTCAGTAGGCTTGACAATGTTTTTTTAATGCATCTGTACTAAAACAGCAAAATAAAGTGCATTATATATCACTTTCTAATCACCATCATTATTGAGTTGCCACTGAGTTGAGATCTGTTTCAACTTTTTGTTTCCTGCGGCCAAACCCGGGTCTTTATCAGCCAGAAAAAACATTTTGGACTATTTTTTGGCAATTTTTTTTTTTTTTATTGGCATCCCTACTGAATATAGATAAACAATGCATACCTTAAGTTAAACTAAGTTACATTCCTTTCTTTATTCACACTGGTTTCAAGTAAGAAAATCACTTTCATAGAATCAGTTAAGATTCATGTCACAGGTACATGTCAACGGACACCTTCTCCTTTTTTAATTGGAGTGCTCTTTTTGCACATTTTAAAACTGTATCCTTTAAAGTATCTATGAAAAATGTTTAAACGCTGACAGATCCGCCCGTAAACAACAGATCACGTTTGTGAGCACCTCTTATACAGATGTCTTATGCAGATGTCTTATGTGTGTCCTGTGCAGAAGAATTTCAACAAGCAAATACAGGCTGAAAAGGTTTTAATCAGAGTATGAGGGGGGCACAGAGGAGAGGTCAGTTGAACTGAGAGATTTAGAGACAGGGAGGAAAGAAAATAGGGAGTGGCAAAAGGTCAGTGCAAGTGGTCAGAGGGGTTAATAAGGGGTTGATGTCCTCTGTGCCCTCTTCCACTGTGCCAGAGGCAGTGGTGGCTTCCCTTTACTGCTCACTGGGATACAGGGCTGTGATTAGACCAGGCCGCTTGCACAAGGGGAATGTCATGTTTACAGCCATTCCCACACACACCCAACATAATAAGAGTCACTCTCTGCCTACGCTTGCCACAGCACTATGCCAGGAGAGGCGGCAGACGCTCACTGGCTCAGTATGTGTACGTGTATACACACACACGCAAACACACACACACACACGCACGCGTGCACGCAATTTTACAAAAATGTAAAAAAAAAAAATACAAAAAAAATAAAAAAATAAACAGCCTGAACAACCAAAAATAGGACAGAACAGGGACAATGTTTTCTTCATTACTTAAATCAAAAATATTTCTGGTAAAGTTTGAAACGGAGCTCTGATCATATAATAGGGTTTATAATAAGCCTTTAAGCATGCTAGGGCAGGGCAGGGCAGTGCAGCATCGTCATCACCCTGACTTCAAGCATTGAACTTGACAGAGCTTCAGGGCCTTGTCCACAGTGTCTTTCATCAAATCCATGACAGGAAGTGAACACGGAAAAGTCCTGCCGCCTGGACGGAGTCGGCTTGGCCACAGAATATTGTCTATGAGCGGCCTGTGTGTCTTTAATTGCAAAGCCACCACAACGGCAAAATTCACATGGCACTATGTGATCTCCATGTCTTATGCAGCCCTTTCAAGTGGGCGGGTTTGCTTAGCGCAGAGACTGCGAGGGCGAGCAAATCAAAGCTGAGCATTCACAGGCTTGCGCTCACCCTCATGTACACACGCAAACACACTGAAACAGATGCACATTTCCAGCCCTGAGCCAATAGATGGGCCTTGATACTAAGAAGCCTGCTTGGCAGAAGAGATCTCTCACAGAAACAACTCCAAGTCTCCCAAAAGTCCCACTGAAGACTATTCAAGTTTAGATAAAGACTGATGTGTCCTACATCTAACATCATATCACAACCAATCAGATTAAAGACATGACAGAGAAAGGAAGCTTTAAACATGCACTGTAAACCTTTTTTTACTCATGGCAGGAGCAACAATGGGAAGTTTTCCTACTTGCCTTTATCCCCCTAGAGTGAATCCACAACGATATTCAAACACTACATCAAGTTGTGGTCATTTTTATGTCTGAAAACATTTTGAAATATTTGCCAAAATGTTCTTCACATTCTGGCAAATATCTGTTTAGAGGAAACACTTAGGTCTCAGTGGTACCCTAGGTTGTATAAATCGTACAGAATAAAAAGAAAATCTGGACAGGAAGATATCCGTTTCTTTATACATATTTTTTGTTTAACAAATAATCCCCACATCCTACACTAGTGCTCATGCATTCTAACTGAGGCAGGTGTTCTATTTGCGTGACTCCACAGCGAAGGCACAACAGCTAGTTTCAGTTATCCTCTAACTGCTTTCACTAAAAGAATTTAGCACCAAGCGTACCACAATGCATATGTGAATTTAACATATGCTAGGGCCTGCATAGACTAGTCAACTATTTTATTCATTAGTTGCTGCTGTAGGGAGTAGCCTGCTAGTTGGAGTAGTGGAAAAAGCAGCAGGGCAGACAGTACAGAGATTACGCTAATTCTACAGTCAGCAGCACAAGATTACACTAGGGAAAAAGTCTTATCTTTTTATCTACTTATTTCTTTGATTTGCTTTAATGGGCCATTAACACTGATATGTAGTGCAAAGGTGCACACGAGAGTGTTGCTTTTTAGAGCTTAACACAAATGAAAAATAAATAAATCCTTCTACCGGGGAGAAAGTCAATTCTGCCGTGACCAGCGTTGTGTGAATGCGCTGTGGCAACGTTTAACTAATCAATCCTGCTCAGCTAGTTAAGAGTTAGAGTCTGGATGCTAAAAGACCCTGATGCTGCTGCTGTAGCCTTCGGATCCTCTGGCAATCATTACCCTATAAAAAAAAAAGCTTTCTAAGCTGTGTGCTCTTCATTTTAGAATTAGCTGAGCTGATCACACAAGTGCATTTTATGAATTGGGACATTCTTAAATAGTGTAATATGATTCAAAGCTTTATTACACTGCACATTTATTAAACAGATTATTACTTTAATCGTTTATAATGTATCATACACAAAGTGAGAATTAACACATTCTTCAATTAACAAATAAAACACCATAACAGTAACAATGTCCAAACTGCTTAACTATAGAAAAGATGACGAGATAACTATAGAAAAGATGGTCGACTGATTTAAAATGAAAACTGATGTATTTACTGATATAAAAATCACCCTTATTATTAATCAGTTGTCCATGAGTGTACAGAGCATTGTACATTTAACAGGTTGAGACAAAGTCCGATATTCCTATTGTCAGTTGTTTTAATGTAAATTTCTATGGCATCTCTCACAGTGAGTGTACACTCAGTAGAAGATTTAATGGATAATTTATACCGACTACACAAATGTGCAGTTTCTGCCATTTTCTCAAAATGATTTACAGCTTTCTGGAAAACATCAGCCAACAACTGGATTTGCTTTGTCTCTCAAGGGCAAATGAGGGCAGAATAAGAGAAGCACAGAACACACACATGCTGTCTAAGTCAAAAAAGTTCGATCCTTGCTTTGCATATTTTTTTTAGATGCTACCTCCAGTGGGTTTGGATAGTGGCCATGAAGGATACTTTTAGCTCTGGGTTCTGATGTATGACCATGAGTACAGTTCATTCAGCCCATGATTACACCAGGGCACGTCCGAGACAGCAGGGCCGACAGAGGACACACATTATCTAGGGCTAACTTTTCCACTTTTCATCGGTCACCTCTAAATAATGAGGCAGAAACATGAGCTATGCAGAAAGCACATTATAGAACTTGGCATTAAGAAACAAAGCATGATGCACTAATGAATCACATCACCATACAAAATAATAAGACTCCAGGCTTTTTAGAAAGGACCCTGCTATCTGCCTCAACAGTGACCTCGATGATCTCATTCTGTCCAAGCCACTGTCCAAAAATCCAACTGCCATGAGTGGAAAACAGCAAAAGAAGCACTTCATTTACTTAATAGCCACACAATATTGTGTCCAGATTTTCATTCTCGTGAATGCAAGCACACGCATGCGTACGAACTTGAGATCAAGATTTCACGATTTATAAGGACATTGATTTATGTTGTTCTGCTCTTGTTGGCTCTGCTAACAGTTAATGGCTCAAGAAAAGACTGGCTTCCCATAAGTGGCTCGATCACCGTGCGTGTGTGTGCGCATTTCAATGTGCACATGTTGGAATCACCTAGAGCAATAAATCACACAACTGTGTAGTGCACAATAGGTGGGCAGAGAAGTCAGTGAGGCGTTGGAGGAAAAAGAAAAAAAAAAGAAAACAATGAAATCTGCAAAAATAAGTAACCACTTCTCTCTTTTATGAGTCTGTGCAAACCGCCTGCTGAGTTCCAAATGGTGACACGGAGACACAGAGAAAAATTCAAGAAATCTCACGAGTGCTGAACTGAGGAATGCGAGCACTGGCCGAAGCTGCGGGAGTGAATGGAAAAGCAGATCTGATGACAGGAATGAGGGAGAAAAAAAAACGTGCGGGAGAAAGCTAAAAGCATGTGAGTTTTCTTGCGAGAGTAAGTGCACAGAAGACCGGCAGAAGTGAGAAATGGCTAAATAAAGTATAGAGGAAAAGGATGAGAATGAGAATGCAAAAATAATTATGTAAATTCTATTAAAAAATATAATTTAAAATTAGATTTTAAAAACATGCCACCACATTCACCACTATCGGGCCATTTGAGAGGTGCAATTTAGTTCTTGAGAACAAATGTGAACAATATAAAATCTTAAAACAATTAAATCTGAATTTTTTTTTTTTTTTTACATAGTCTACTCTAGATCAAAGTAAGTAAATGCTGACTCCTCAGCAGACATTCCCAAATTAGGTGACAATTAAGTGATTTAAAAACTGGTGTAATGTGTTACCTTCGTTTGGTTTGTGGGAGGATTGCAGCAGTGTAAATTAGAAGGAGCACTAAGTCAGAAAAGAGCACATACTGACCATATTAAACTGTCACCAAAGGAAGAACTTTTATTTAATGTGAAGTGAAAAGTAAAGAGCGCCAATATGTATATTTATATTATTTATATTTATGTTTTATTATAATATGATATATATAATCATATTATATTACATTATATTATATATTAAATTATATTATTATTATTTTATATATTATTATTATATAATTCACACAAACACACATACAACCCTAATTCCAAAAAGTTTGGAACTGTGTAAAATGTATACATATAATATATACTATATGTTTAAAATGAGGAAATGTCCCATTTGAGGAAAAAAAAAAAGGTACTTTTAAATGCGATGGCTGCAACACATCTAAAAAAGTATTCGTAACAGGGACAACAAAAGGCTGGAAAAGTTAGTTACTAAATAAAAACAGCTGGGGGAACATTTTGCAACTAATTAGGTTCATTGGCAACAGGTCAGTAACATGAGTGAGTATAAAAAAAAGAGATCTTAAAGAGCCAGAGTCTCTCAGAACTAAAGATGGGCAGAGGTTCACAAATATGCTAAAAAACCTCTTATAAATTGTGCAATCATTTCAGAATAATATTCCACAACATAAAATTCCAAAGACTTTGAATATATCATAATTGTACATAATCTTTGTGCAAGGGACAAGGGCAAAAATCAATATTGGATGTTTGAGATCTTTGAGCCCTCATTTACAATTCAGTATTGGAAATCAGTGCATGGGTTTACATTTTTTGTTAAACCACATACTGCATCTATTTCAACAGCATGGCTTTGTTATAGATAAATAATTTGTACAACTGAAAACATTTGGCACATCATGGTACCAAAAATACAACAAAGAAGACCCAGGGCTTTTGGGCAGGTACAATCCTGTATCAGACACAAATAGGACAGCATTCCTCACCCAAAACCCCAGCAACTGGTCTGCTCAGTTCCCAGATGTATAGTGCTTTCAAAAAAAATATATAATTATCTTATTGTTTATTTTCTATCAATTTACAAAATGCAAAGTGAGTGAGAAGAAAAAAAAATCTAAATGAAATAGATATATGGTGTGACCACCCTTTTGGCTTCAAACCAGCATCAGTTCTTAAACCTGCAGATTCTGCACACTTGCAAAAAGTCAGGAATTTTCTAGGATCAGAGTCAGAGTCAGTATAATTAATGCATTATACTAAGCAGGTGCTAATGATCATCAATTTCCTACACAGTCATTAACTGAAACTGAAACAGCTGTGTTGGAGGCTTAAAACTGGGTGAGGAACAGCCAAACTCCACTAAGGTAAGGTTGTGGAAGATTGCAACAAGGCAGAATGTAGTTATACTGCATCAGAAGTCTCTCTCTCTGGCAAAGATTTTAAAGCAGACTGGGGTTTCAGTCTGTTCAAGCTATTTCGAAGTTGAGGACCATAGATTTATTGTTGCCCAAGGAAACATAATGCAGTGGATGAAAGTCTTACTTCCTTGACATCCAAGAATGTCCAGCAGTGCCATCAGCAAATAACTGGCAGAAACCAGTGGGACCCAGGTACACCTATCTACTGTCTGGAGAAGTCTTGAGAGATGTTTTTCATGGAGGAATTTCAGGTTAAAACCATACCTCTAAAATGGAAACAAGGCTAAGTGACTCAGTTATGCACAAAAACATAGAAATGGGGCTGCAGAAAAATAGCAGCAAGTGCTCTGGACTGAGGAGTTAAAATCTGAAATATTTGGCCATAGCAGGCAGTGGTTTTTCACCAAAGGGCTGGATAAGGTTACAGTTAGTTTGCAGGCAACAGTGAAGCATAAGTGGAAGTTCCTTCAAGTTAGGGGCTGCATTTCTGCAAATGGAGCTGGAGATTTGGTCAGAATTAATGTTGTCTTCAATGCTGAGACAAGCAGGTATCATGCAATCACATCAGGGCTACATCTGATGCCCAAAAATTCAATCTGCAGCAGGACAACAATCCCCCAAAATAAAGCAATGCCATTAAGAGCTATCTTCAATGTAGAAATGAACAAGGAGTCCTGGAACAAATAGTTTGGGTCCCCACAGAGCCCTAATCTTAACACCATTGAGTCTGTCTGGAAGTTCATGAAGAGAGAGAAGGATATGAGCCAGCCTACATACACGGAAGGTCTGTGGCAAGTTCTCCAAGATATTTAGAACAATCTACCTGCCAACTTCCTTCTAAAACTGTGTGCAAGTATAACTAGAACAACTGGTGGTGTTTTGCAGGCAAAGTGTGGTAATACTGAATATTGAATTTGTTGTGATTTCTCTTCTGCTAATTTACATTCCATGTTGTTATTGATATAAAAATAATATTAATACTATTTTTTAAAGCATTTTTACTTCACAGGTGTTTTTCCACACTTGCCTAAAACATTTGTACATTAATAAATATCTTAACTGGCAAAGCACCACATAGTGGTAAAGTCTTTCGAGATGTGTGGTTGCCATTAAATTTAAAATTACCTAATACACTATAACATTATAACATTATGACTAGTGAGTGACTAACACTGATTATTCATTCATCATGGCACCTGTTAGTGGGTGGGATACAGTGCATCCGGAAAGTACTCACAGGGCTTCGCTTTTTCCACATTGTGTTTTGTTACAGTTTTATTCCAAAATAGATTAAATTCATTGTTTTCCTCATAAATTCTACAAACAATACCCGATAATGACAATGTGAAAGAAGTTTGTTTGAAATTTTTGCAAATTTATAAAAAAATTAATAAATAAAATAAAAAATAAAGAAATTCACATGTACATTAGTATTCACAGCCTTTGCCATGACACTCAAAATTGAGTTTAGGTGCATCTTGCTTCCACTGATCATCCTTGAGATGATTCAGTTGATTGAATGAAATCAGATTATTGGACATGATTATGGAAGGCACACACCTTATATAAAAGGTCCCACAGTTAACAGTGCATGTCAGAGCACAAACCAAGCCATGAAGTCCAAGGAATAGTTTGTAGACCTTCAAGACAGGATTGTATTGAGGCACAGTTATGGGGAAGGGTACAGAAAAGTTTCTGCAGCATTGAAAGTCCCGATGACTGTGGCTTAAATCAACCGTAAATGGATGGAACCACCAAGACTCTTCCTAGAATGGGCCACCCTGCTAAACCAAACGATCAGGGGAAAAGGGCCTTGGTCAAGCAGTTGACCAAGAACCCAATGGTCACTCAAAGAGTTCCAGCATTTCTCTGTGGATAGAGCAGAACCATCCAGAACAACCATCTCTGCAGTGCTCCACCAATCAGGCCCTGTATGGTAGAGTCAAAAGACGGAAGCCACTTCTCAGTAAAAGGCACATGACAGCCTGTCTGGAGTTTGCCAAAAAGCACCTGAAGGACTCTTGGCCCATGAGAAAACAAATTCTCTGGTCTGATAGAAAAAAAAGATTAAATACTTAGGCCTTATTCTCAAGAGTCATGTCTGGAGGAAACCAGGCATTGCTCATTACCTGGCCAATACTACCCCTACAGTAAAGCATGGTGGTGGCAGCATCATGCTATGGGGATGCTTTTCAGTGTAAGGAACTGGGAGACTAGTCAGGATCGATGGAAAGATGAATGCAGCAATGTAGAAAGACATCCATGATAAAAACCTACTCGAGAGATCTCAACCCCAGACTGGGGTGACTGTTCATCTTCCAACAGCTCAACGACCCTAAACACACAGCCAAGATATCAAAGAAGTGGCTACAGGACAACTCGGTAAATGTCTTCAGTGACCCAGCCAGAGCCCAGACTTGAACCTGATTGAATATCTCTGGAGAAACATGAAAATAGCTGTGCACCGACGCTCCCCCATCCAACCTGATGTGGTGAACCGGTGAAAGGGTTATGGGCAGCCAAGACTCATTTTATTGCACGTTGGGGGCGAAGGCTGGCCTGTTTGTGGTCCGATCCAACAGACGAGCTACTGTAGCTCAAACTGCTGGACAAGTTAATGCTGTTAGTGCTTGACAGGTCAGGACTGTTTTAGCAGCAAAAGAGAACCAACACAATGTTAGGCAGGTGGTCATAATGTTTTGCCTGGTTGGTGTATTTCTTTAAAATTGTAACATTTCCTCAGTTTAAACATTTGATATGTTTTCTATGTTCTATTGTAAATAAAATTTGTTTGAGATTTGCACATCATTACATTGTTTATATTTACAGTTTACCCATTGTCTTATTTTATATTATATATATATATATATATATATATATATATATATATATATATATATATATATATATATATATATATATATATATATATATATAAAGTACTATTCAAATCAGTACTATTCAAATCATTGAACTAATAGATATCATGTGCACAATACAAATTTATAGAGCAACAACTTTACCTGCCAAACATATATTCAATAGACTTGTGTACAACCTGTCAAGTAAACTGAAAAATGTGACCGGTTAATATGGTTTTCTTGCATCAGCCCATGTGGTACAGCACTTTGCTTGTTTGGGAGCTTATGACTGACCTCTTGTGAAGTCAGACTGTCTGCTTTTTCACTTCTAGTGGCAAGACACCCTTTCAAAACAAACCACAAGGCTCTTAGGATTCACTAAGCAGGTCTTAGTTGGGATATAGAATTGTGTGTGAGAACCACATTTAACCACATAAAAAAAAAAAAAAACACACACTTATTGCAATATTTTCAGCCCAAGTGTCAGGTTACTTTTCAGCCCAAGAGGGGACACGATGCCTGGATTTACCACTAAAAAACAACCATGAGTAATTTTCCACTGAGATAACCAGGAAAACAATGCCACAAAATAACGCAAGTGTTATGAGAGTTTGACCAACAGGCATGTACCCCTAGTTCAGCACTCAGTCCACAGCATTAATAAAGTATTTATATGCATGAATTCATATATGAGAAGGAAAAAAAAAAAAAAATCAAGCTAAAATAAAACTTTTGCCATGTTCTTCTGAGGTTTTCAGCAACTTTAGGAAGCAACTGGCTGAAGACAACAAAGACTGTCTGTTGCAAATATAGACTTAATCCTAGCAGCTCTGTGTCTTCGTTACTACATAACTAAAAATGAACATGATGGATAATTAAGGGAAAATCTTACATTATAGTTGTAAAAAGAAAATCTGTGAGTCCCTTATAATGTTTGGATTTCTGTACTACCGATATATTGGTTGGCCAATATATAATTATGATGTATATGTAGGGCAGCTTTGTGGCAAATGTCTTACGATGTCCTTTTGTGGTATTATTTTTTAAACACTTAATTAAAACCTACTGCAAGACAGCATACAAAAGCAATGCTAACTCATCAAATTGAACATGATAACCATGTTAGCTGTTATAGGAAAGTCAGGGTTAAAGGAAAATCTTAATCATTGTTGCTACAGTTGTTAGTGTTCACAGAGGCAGGCACTAGACCAAACATCAGATCATATGTCATGGTACATTTATTAATATCACTTCCCAGTGCAAAAAATAAATAAAATTGCAGACTGTTCTCTTAAACTTTAGTCGGACATACGAAAGTGATTGAAAACAAATGGTCTTTCTGTGATGTTTAAAGCAGTTTAAAAAACAAAAAAGGTTTTAAAAAAAATTTAAAAAAAGAGGGGGGGGGGGACTTTTTTTTCCAATTTGGTAACATGTATTATCAACTCGGTTGCAATACACAACGTTTTTTCTGGATCAGGAAATCAGAGTGGACATTCCTAATATCTAATCACCATTTAAGCATTCCTTCATTTGAAAAATCCTCCAGAATACACCATGAGACAAATGAAAAGACCAGCATGGGTGGGCTATAAATAAGTATAATTCAAAAATCCTGAAATTGCTCAAGTTGGAGCCAGATTTGTTTACTTTGTTTGGAGAAAAATATATGTATCTAGACTCAGACTGATGACTCTTGTCTGGAAATGAAACGCTCGAATATTCCAGCTGCAAATGTTCACTGTTTTGCTGCAAACTAAGAAGGAAAAATAAAACTGTCTTCATACTGACATCATAAAATAAGGACTGACACAGAATACATAAACACAATTAAATAACATCCTCCAGAGTTTCAGCAGAGTTTTATCATCTTTGTGAGCCTCATATTAGAATGTGGCTAAACAACTTTTCAAAACTTTACACCCTATTTTGTTTTATTGCATTTTATGATGGACAAAAATTAGTACCCTATTATGTATTGGTGCATCATATGCAGTAATACACTTGACTGACTAATAATAAATAATTATTAAGACATCAGATTTGTATCTGCCCCCAATTTCTCCACCTACCTGCAGAAAATCATTTCAATTTATTCTGCAGTACATCTGTCTTGTCTCCTTTGTCATGTTTTGCTTTTTTTTTGCCATTTTTTTTTTCTTTTCAACAGAAACTAGCAAATTAATATTGATGTTAAACAACTACCCAAAAAACACAGAGCGCAAAAGTGAAGTTGACAAAGAGGACACAGATCTTCCATATAAACAAAAGGACACAACCTGGTTTAAAGCTGCTTCAACATGACCTTCCAGAGACCCAGACTGGCTGCAAAGCGTGTAATATATGTAGCAGAAACACAATTCAACTGAGAAACATGACCTATATTGTTAAGTCTGCGGTCAGGAAAACGAGCTTAGACTGAAACACACCAGGGGAGCCCAGGAGCTCGTCCATAGTACTTCTGAAAATTACGCTTTATCCTTCTATACAAGGTGGTGCAAAAGGACGCATGTTTTTGAAATGGGTAGTAGTTGGGAAGGGGGAGGTCGGCGACAGCCCCACAACGCCTGCGAGTAGTTTAGAGGGTTCAGTTTTAGTAGCCATGCTGCAGTGGAACGTGGAGCATCGGGGGTTTTGTCGTCGAGAAGTTTTCGTCGACGAGCGCTCACCAAATTTGTCTGTCTGCAATTTCTTACTTTGGGGTAACCTCGAATCGAAAGTCTAAGTTTAAAACCTAGTACAGTAGATGAGAAAGAGGCCATTCGCGAAGAAATTGCAGCTGTGCCAGAAGACATGCTGGTAAGTGTGATGCAGAACTGGTGGCTCTGGATGTGTGTACAGCAAAGAAGGACGTCAAGAATGTATAAATGTATGTTAAACAATATATGTCAAATATTCAACATATACCTATCAAAACTGCATTTATTACAGATTGTTTTGGTGTTAATAAGTTTTTATATTGAAAATCAACAAAATTACCCTTTTTTTTTTTTAAAACATGCGTTCTTTTTTTAACTACCCTGTATGATACAGATCCATCTAAGAAAATAAGAAAATTTACTTACATCTTACGGATACCAAACCTGGTGTCCGTTACCTGACAAAATCTTTTCTCTTATATAACCCCTGAAAACACACACACTAGCTAGTCAACTAGTCAAGTCACAACAACCACCTTCTGCATACATTCATATTAGTCCCTTTACTGTTAGACTGTTTACATATGAAAACTGCTGAAAATGAAATCTGCTTTTACCAAAAGATGTCTTCACATCTTTATTATTATGAGGCAGGTAAAATAAAAAAAAAAACTTAAAAAATACTGAATACATAAAAAAAAAAAATACCCTTGACCTTTGCATTAGCAGTGCTTTGTACTTATTTGTTCTTCCATAAGCATATCTGGTTTGATTATGCTGATATGTGCTTTGCAGATATGGAGACGTTACATAAGCACACAGTTATAACATAAAAAATAAAAAATAAAATAAAAACACTTGGGACTGTTGCAGTGCGGTGTGGCGACTGTCTACTGCGTAATAGGGGAACCTTGGAGAACAATTGGTTTCCATTCTGTCCAGCCAGTGCAGAGCTTATATAAAGTGTGAAGCACTTCTAATACCAATGGAAAGGATCAAAAGGCGCTTCCCTTCAAATTATATAACAGATGGTCTTGTGTGAATTGTCACTATCCGAGTGAAAAAGGACTTCTATTTAATTTGGGTTTTTACTCGCTCCCCCATGCAAGAACTCCAAGCCTGTCATTAAAGTATTGCCCTGCCTTTTAATATGGTTTCATATTACTGCCACCTGGCTTCCTGTCAAATAAACAGGTCTGAACTCAGAGCTCTTTTAAATAAGATGTGCATCACAGTGCATGGACATTTAGTAAATGAGGCAGAGAGATTGATAAGGCAAGCTTTGTGTAAACGGAGCGAAGAAGCCTAAGTGGACCTGGCACATGTTCAGCTGCCTCTATTCCTAGAATCACAACTCCAGGGGACATAAACACACACAGATACATACCATTCATCCCTTCTCTTCCCAGTATTCCACTCTTGTCTTCAATGCATCCATCATACTGGAGATGGAGAAGCCACAAATCACACACGCATACCACAGCATTTTCCAAAGTGAGGTTTTAAAATCATGCGTCTCTTCTTTATCTGACACACCCAGCCGAATATATTGCAGCAATGCATTCAATAAGCTCAGATGTCCTCCTCTCACACACTCTAATAAGAACTATCAAATATTTTAAATTCTATATTTAAACAAACATACAAAAACAACTTTCTTGTTTCAGAAATAGTAATCCATTGCAAAAAAAAAAAAAAGTTAAATTCACAGAAAGGATGTTGTAGATCAACAATTAGAAAGAACCAGAACAGAAATAAAGTCCAAGTTTCGGCAGAGATTCAGCAGCGATTTGTTGCAACTTTTTAACATTCAACAGAAAAGCAAAGCTTTCATCATCTTGATCAGGTTCACCAGGCAAAGAAGGTAATGGAAGAGCTACTTTATTGGTGTGACTAACAAAAAAAAAGGAAAAAAAAAAAAAAATGAGAGCAGCCTAAAGATGGAATCCAGACTCCCTCTGTAGCAAGACCAGAGCTCTTCCAAGTCTGACTGCCAGCTGGCCTTTATACTGTACAGGAAACGTCACCCCCCAACAAAACTAATAGACAGACAGTAATAACAGATCAAATAACTGCATAGAAGATTTCACCACACAGAAACACTTTCAATGGATAGAATAATGAATAGATAGACAGATAAAAGGCCAGAGAGACATAAATATAGATAGACAGACGGACCGCTTATTGCATAATACGGTTTCTTTAAAAAGCAGTTTGGGATCTACCAGACATGCAAATAGGAGTTTGGGTAAAGTTAGGCAGAATATGTGCAGTATAAATAAATAAAACCCCAAGGCTATAGGTGATGAATACATTAACTTATTAACAGATACTATAAATCATATTACATTAAGTTATAAAATGAAAAAAAAAAATAATTGCTTAACTAACAAAGGTCACCCAGTGTATTACTATGCACATGTTCATATTATAACTGAGGAGGTCCCTATTGCTGCTAATGCAGACCTCCAAAGAAGAGCATAAGGGAGCAGCAGTTTTTGAATGTGGATACTGGTATCAGGTTAAGTAGAAGCCATTTGATTATAGGCTCCACGTTTGACAGTACCCTTCAGGGAAATAAAAAGAAACTGCATGAAAACACATCTATTAAACATAATGCTTCAATCACAAATCAAGCCTGGCTGCCTCAGACAGTCAATTTACGGTATTGTCATGTGCACTAAAAAAAAATTTTACTTCTATGTAAGGACTATACACAACAATGACATACTCACAGCCCAAAGACAATACAACACAGAGCCAAGTTCAACCACAAGAGACATCACATTTCCATACTGTATCCACAGAAGACATACTACATTGAAAGGAGGTTAACACTTGGTCATACGTGGATATTTCAACAAGATAATAACAACAATCGAACATCTAAATAAGCACTAAGATGGTTGTGGGAACACAAAATCAAGGTTTTATAATGACAGTCTGAGCCTCTAGATTTGAACCCCTTAAAACCTGTGGTGGAATTGAAGAGTGCAGTCCACATGTGCAAAACTAAGAATAAAAAGAAGCTGGAAATGCTTTGCAGGGAAGGCAGTCCAATATCTTTACAATTTCTGTCTAACATTACAGGAAGAGGCACAGTGCTGTTATTCTTTCCAGAGAAGACTTCACCGAATATTAATTGTAAAGGCGCCAATAATTTTGCAGCACACAACTGCACTAATATTTTCAAAGGTTTTTAGATTTTAAAATAAAAGCTTTAAAATTGCACAGATGAAAAATATCACTCCCTGCATGACGTCTTTGGCCTATGTTTGAAATTAGTTAAGCGGAAAGCCGCTAAGCAATGTACTTAAGCAATGTACTTAAGCAAAATTCTTGCACCATTTTTCTTGCCCTCAACTTAAGCAAGGAAACTTTAAACATAAGCATGGAGCAGCATTAAGTTCATCCCCACTGTGAAAATGTATTTTAGCCTAAACATGCAAATGCAAAAAATTTGTCTAAGGCATACAAAGAGTAAAATTTATTCTTTAAATCTGAAGTGAATGAGCAAGTCACTACAATTCAAGTACTATAAGAAGTCTTCAACTTTACATGACTATATGAACTACAGGATTTTGATACATGACACTCCATAACCCCAAATTAACTTTCTCAATGCTCAGTACCTCAGTGCTTTGGAATTGTAAAAAAAAAAATTAGAAAAAAAAAACTCTTGAATAAAAAAAAGGAGGACGTCTACTGCCTCTTTGCTGGCTGCTGGTTCCTTGTGTCCTTCAACACGCTAGCTATTATGTTTCAGTCAGTGGTTCGTTCATTCATTCATCTTCAATAAGCGCATTATCCTGGTCAGGTCCAGGTGTATCCAGAGCCAATGCCAGTAAGACAGGAAAGAAATCTACCCAGATGGAACACCAGTCTATCACAGTACACTATGGACACTTGATCATACCGAGAGGCAATTTAACTTGTTGAGCATGGGAGGAAAGTTGGAGAACCAAGCGGAAACACTTGCAGTAACCCAATTTCAGGACTAAACCCAGGACCCTGGTGCTGTGAAGCACCAAAGCTACCCACTGCAGCCTGCTGTCCGTAGTGAATAAAAAAATAACTAAGAAAGAAAAATTAAATAAAATTTCCACTTCATGCCATCTAGACTGCCGGTCTGGCAGGAAAAAACTGGCCATTTTGTTTATCCCGTAAATGAATGACTATTATATTTACAGTGCAGTTCCAGACACCAGAAAGGCGGAAAAAGTTTTTTTTCAGTTTTTTTTTTAGTTTGTTTTACTGCAATTTCAGCTGATTCCTTTTGTCAATAAATGACGTGTATGCAAAGATTACAAACTTAGTGAATACCAGTCCTGTACATCATCCAGGGAAAGCAACAGGAAACCAGAAACAACATGTTCCAATGCACTCATGCTTTAATAAGTGGGATGCTGCTGCATAGACGAAACCCACGCCTCCATACATGCAGAGGACACCAAACAGAACGTATGAGCAGCGGCTGAATCATTCTGAGCTTGCAGTCAGTTGGACCCAATTCTGTTCTAACATCTGCAACTAGTTCTTAAAATGGTACAACTAATGAACTCTAGCCAGGTCGTTTGGTTCAACCGTCTGCACAGAATTGCAAACTGGCCAACTAACATATTTAGAAGTGACCGTTGATTTTGATGCTTGAAATTGCCCAGATCCCGAAACTCGTACAAAAGAAAAAAAATGTAAAAGATAATGAGTCTCACCACAGCCTTTTCTCAGCATAGTTCACACATGGAAATTCCAATATATACAGTAATATCTTCAGCAAAAAATGGCCATGAGCCATGTCTGTTTATACAAAGAGCATTGCGAGAATGAATCTTTGTATCTCCATCCTTCAGCCAATAACATTTATAGATAAAGCCAGTTTCTGAAAGTGTTCGCACGCTCCCGTTTTTTCCCCCCTAACACCATTACCTTAACGCACATCTGGATACAAAATGCATGTGTGGGCTAAGAAAAAAAGAAATGGTTCTCTTGTTTTCTCACAAGTTCATTCTTACCAATGTTCTCCTTACAGACAATTAAAGTTTCTTCCTGTTAGCTCCTAATAACAGAAGATCTGTCTGAACCAATTAAAAAAAAAGTTATACCGCATTGCCCAGTCCCCATCCTGTATTTATATTAACATATAACAGGCAAAGAAATTGAGAAAAACAAAACACTGACAAAGACATAAAGAGAAATCATTGTATAAACCCTGCATAACTGTTAGTTAAGAATAAATCTGGCAATAATATTGAGTTTCAAAAACAAGTCATGTCTCCAAATGTTCATGATAAAATGACCAATTTTTAAATAAAAACAGGGTTTGACTGACATTTTCCATAGTGCTTGGATTGAACTGAAAACAAGAAAGAAAGTATTGGAGGCAACCTCACATCCACCCGGGCCTTTAAAATGCAAAATGAAGTTGGACACGGCTGTAGCTGTGATATGCTTGTGCATATAAATACAGTAATGCAGAGGGGGAAATCATAAATTGGTGTGTGATGGTACATGATCTGTGAGTATGCTTTTTACTCTGTGCATTAACTCAAACCTTCACAAAGATTATGAACGTTTTATTTTGTGGACTACAGCTGAAGAGTGAGGAAAACAGATGTGGTCATGCTTAGGAGAATCCAAAGAAAATCTTGAGATTTGATCTTAAAACAAAGCTATATATTATGTATCTTTTATATGTTTGTTATGACAGCATCGGTCATTTCATATTAAGTTAAATGCAAGCTGGAAATTCTTGTATTAAATTGTACTTGTTTTCATATGGGGAGAGCATGTAAGCATGTACTTGTGTGTGTGTGTGTGTGTGTGTGTGTGTGTGTGTGTGTGTGTGTGGTTGTGTTCATCCATCTGTCTGGCCTACCTTGCATACAGTCTCTATGTCCCATGGCAAAATTGTCTGCAGGTCAATGAGCTCACAAGACAAACCGAGCTTATCCTGTGCCATGTTAGCCACTTCCTTCAATACATGAACCTGTAAAACAGAAAAAACGGTATCAGTCGGTCAGTAAATCTTAGACCTGAATTTCCAATCCAGTGTTATAAAGAACACGTTTAATGTGCAAATCATACTATGCCAAAACAACAAATGGTAGTAACTATAGGAACCATTGACGATTAACCTATTGCATAGGGGAGCAATCTAAGTTCTGCAACAAGCCCTGATTTTCACAATGTCAAAAGCATGTTTAAAATCAAAGGACTGGACTGAACCAAGACAGTTTCCCCAAATCAATTCTGGCCCCTGACAGCGCTGTGCTTTTTTTAGCATGAGAAAAACTATCCAGCACACTGAATAAAGCCACTGAACAGTTTTGGATCCCCACAGAGGTTTTAAAAAAATAGTCCAATCCTTTTCTGCCAATAGGAGAGATAAGAGGAAGAACAATCAAATGTTCGCCAGCAAAGCTGCAGTAGTGTATTTACACAGAAGCAGGAGGTCAGTGCACCTTGCAAGCCAGCTAAGCTTTATGACAGAAATCGGCGTTTTGTTTGTAAATGTCACGAAACACACTGGATAAATTAGAATCTATTCAGACTGCTGCACCTCACCACATGTGTCAGTTGTGGCCAAGTCTATGAATGTGCACAATTTTGCCTTTCTGTGACCTACCTGTGTTCCCCAGGCAACCATGGTGAGGTCACTTCCCTCCTGCACTATATCAGCCTGAGAGAGGGGGAGATGGTATGCTTCTGTCGGTACTTGCTCCACTGGACAAAAGAAAAAAAAAAAGCTTAAGATACAGAAAGAAAACACCAGCTATCCTGCTCACATATCCCATTATCAGAATCACCTTGTAGTCTGTTTTTACTGAGGTTAAAATAAATAATAATTAAATAAATTAATAAATGGGTCCCAAAATTTCTCTTTAAATGACAGATTACAAGACAGCTGGAAACTGTGTGTGTGTGTGTGTGTGTGTGTGTGTGTGTGTGTGTGTGTGCGTGTGCGTGTGTGTGTGGCCAATACACTACCACTCCAAATTGTCTGGACAATTAATCACACATTGTCTAGAGTCTTCATCAGTCATTGAGAGTGTAGAAATGTCCTTGATCCTGTTATTAAGCTTTGCCACAATGTCTCTAACCAGAGGTGGCAGGAAATATAGAGAGAGAAATGTATTGACTAAAAGAAGGACTAAACCAGAAATTCATCCTTTTTGAAAACAAATGAACGCCTTTATTTTTGTATAATGTTCAAGAAATAAAAAGCCAACAAAAATATTTCTTTGAACTGTTTGTTTTTCCCAGTTCTTATTATTTTTTATTTTTTTAAGAAAATTGTCCCATTTTGCTACCTCATAATAAAAAATGAAAATCTAAACCAGCCACCTTTCCAGAAAAATGAAGCCTAAAAAATTACTATCAATATTTCAATCCCTTTTTTAAATTAGTTTTTTTTTCCCCCCATTACTTCACTCAGCGAATTGCAGATCTGCAGGAATCAAGTAATGATGTGGTTGGCTACTGGAGTAATAGTATGACCTCTAGTCTCCATGGTTAGCCAACTGATGCCTCAATTTCCTTTCTTGAAGCAGCAAATACTATGCCAAAAGCAAGTTTCAACATTTCCAATGATGCATGACAACGGACACCTTTAAATGTCTTCAAAAAAGGGATTAGATTTTGGCTGCTGCGATACTAAATCAATTTATGAGCTGACAAGCCTGGCTCGACAAATCTGTTTCCCACCACCAGATGTTATGCTTTGTGACGTTCAAAACAATGAGCCCAAGTGTGTTTGCGAAACATGAATTCAAAAGGTTTGGCATTGTGTACCAAAATGACAGCTGTCCAAAATGTTCTAATAAATAAAAATTAATATTAAAGAACAAACTCGTGAATTAATATCTACACACACACACTGCATGAATACGAAATACAGACGCTCCCCGCCCTCCGAACGAGTTACGATCCGAACGACCGTTCGTACCATGAATTTGTTCGTGAGTTGTTACTGTTCTTTATTGACTACGCATATCTCCTAATGATGTAAGAGCTACAAATTCTATTAAATAAACAAAACATACTGTATACAATATTTTGTATTAAGTAATACAAATTAATCGAAAACAATTCTCTCGTTACGTCTCCTCCGTTTTGAATTTTTTGCGACTCCGAAAAAAATTTCACTTTGAGGACAGGTTCGTTCGTATCCGCGAAAGTTCGCGAAGTGAAAGTTCGTAAAAGTGGGGAGCGTCTGTATAACGCCTGGCACCCGTTTCTAAAAACACAAGTCTTTGCAGACAATGTGTCATTTCTCTCCATTTGCGAACCATGTTATTTGTTTAAATCCGTATTGCCACAACAGCCCGGGAGACTGTGAAGTAGGAAAGTAGATCAAATGAGCCAATAAGTTGAAATGACGCCTTAACAAAAAGAATGGGGGAAAAAGGTCTGTAATTACACATCATTTAACTGTGAAGATAATTCACCATCAGAGATCAAGTACAAAATCCTAAATGGCACATGATAGCTGTGATTAAGAAAATTGAAGGTGGAAAGGTAAGAGTTGTAGCGTACAGTCGACTTTGTGAACGGGGAGGAGAAGGTCTACTTTTTTTGAAGTGTGATTCACGTACACAATAGAAACAGTGTCTTGCGGACCTAAATGTCTGGATAAACCAGAACAAAGGCACTCTTCTACTCGCTTGGTATTTTACATAATGCAATCGTTGCGGCTTTTACGGTATTGCAGGTAAAAAATACGTTAAAAGCAGTTATTCAGGGTCTGTATTTCACTTCATTAAATTAAATGTGCTAATGGAGGGAAAATTGGCCACTTCTCATCTCTGACCAACAGATCGTAACGTAAGCATTTAAGCATAAATTTAGCGCACTTTATTCATATTTAATTGCACTCAATTAGTCAGAGAGTGATGCATTTTGGGTGTCATGGGAGTTCCAGCCATGAATGAACGATGCCGACCGAATTCTATAAGACTGATCAGAAGAGATCACTCCCACATCAACAACCCCTTCTCGAAGGTCCTCAAAGGGGACTGTGATGCATAACCAGAAACGATTTTTTGTAGCTATCCAGATTGAATTAGTCACTTTAACTGTGCGACAAGGGGCTAAATAATTTCAAATTGAATTAAACCTTGTTTTCATATTCATAAAAGTATTATTAGTTTTCCAGTTAATCACTAGCTTTTCAACATGCACAAGTCCTGATGTTTTGTTTTTTAGGAAAAGTAAGGTGCTGAATATCTATAAGCAAATAGGACACAGTTTCTTGTTGCTAGGACAGCAGGTACAGCAGATATCGTTTACATACTTTGTATCCCTCAAACTTGTATAGCCGGCTTGGATCACAACAAAAAAGTCAATTTCCACTATAAAAAGAACAGATTGTGTTGTTTTTTAGCTATTAAACAACAAAAAAAACCTTTTTTACATTAGAATGTGCTTTCAGACTCAGTGGTACAAAACATTCTTCAGGCTGCTGATTACTAATTATAGACCATCTAAAAGAATTTCATGCATGAATTTCCAACCTATTTCTTCATAGCTTCAAAGCGAAAAATGTGCATGGCTTTAAGGAGAGAACATAAGGTTTTAATGCTCTGAATGTATATGAGCGTTTCCACCATTTCTCCTGAACACAAAATATTCCAAGCTTAAACCTCAATAGATTTAATATGTAGACGGAGTAGCTAATATCCAAAGATGTCTGTCATTACTTTTATCCTTTTCCAGGCACACAAGCAGATTACTGTAATGAGGCATCGTGTTGTACTTTATGTACCAATAATCATGCCAAGTACTGCCATCTAGTCAACCTGCCAACAGTGGAAAACAAATTGACGAGCACACTGGGGACTGCCACAATCACTGGCATGCTTACACACAGTAATTCGTTCTTAAACCCAAACAATCTGTTCAAACTCTTAGCCAATATAGTTTTGCCATACTGCAAGTAGTAATGCACAGGGCAATTGGAGCCAAGTGTCTTGGTTTTAGTAAAACATTTACAATTCTGATTTAAAAAAACCTTAAACCATTATGATTTACTGATGACTATATCTTACTGACACAACAGAAGCTTAGAAAACTTTCAGGTTGAAAATAATACCACATTTTTAGTGGTTTATTGCATTTCCATTTCCTCCTGGAAACTGGTGACATAAATACATGCTTCACACTGCTCATTAGCAACTTTCCATGCTGAATTTAAGACATACGTTTGCAACAAGGGCAATAAATCGAATACTAAAAATTTATTCAGGGGTTCTGAAAGTGGTGACATTCAGTTTGTCTTTTCCTTCCACGGCATAAATCCGCTGCATTGTTCCCATTCTAACATGATCAAGTGTTAAATCGTCAAAATGATGACACAAAACATTTTCCAGGCTCCCTGTTAACAAATATCAACAAACACAATGTCACCCTGTTTACTTTGTTTACATTCCAGACCACTGTGTAACATGAAAATTAACCCCCAAATGCATTATTTTTTCCACACCAGCCTGGGGTGTTATTCAGCTTTTACCACAGCAAAAATGTTTGATTTATTAATGAATGGCAAATCAAATCTTACAGTTTAATGCTTCGTGGTTATATTTAACGTTGTGGGGTGTCCAAGAGACAAGTTTGTTCCTGCATCATACATGCACCTACATTATAGCTGTAACAAACAGTTCATCAGTCCCTTATCAGTCTCTCTCATGCATGCGAATTGGGCACTTTATCTGTCACCTTCATCATTAAAACAAAGTTTAACTAAACCCTCAGGTGCTGACAATCCATTCGTGCTACTTAAAAAATAGCACTATTTAAAATCATATTATTAGCTTGAGATTATGTCACACGGATCTCGGTATATGAGGGGCTACAATACAAACAAAACCTTGTAAAAAAAAATGAGCTAATTAATTTTAGCCTATTGTTTATTTTATTATCAGAACTACTTAGCTAGCTCAGCTGCTCGAAGGGGGAAAAAAAAATACACATTGTCTGACCAATCAGATTCAAGCATACAAATATTAAGGCTGAATTTTCTTTTGTAGATTTAGTATTGCTCATTAATAAAGAAAAAGTACTTCTTATCCGATTACTCGATGGAATACTTGATTACTAAAATAATCGAAAGCTGCAGCCCTAATAAGTAAAAAATAATGCATGTTCGAAAGGTAACAGATTTAAGATGAAAACTTCTGAGAAGTGAGATGCATGACATTGATGAGAACTGACCTGCTGCTCTGTAAAGGATCTTGGGCTCAAAGAAAATGCAGGGGTTCTTATCAGCAATGCAGGACAGGAGCAGCCCTTTAGCTTGGACTGGGCCTCTTGGCACCACCACCTAAAAAAAAACAATTATATGTAAAAAAAAAAATAATAATAATAAAAATAAATCAAATAAGACAAATCTAAAAGCTATGAGTCATCTGTGACAGCCTCATTATGATTTGGAGTAATCCTTTTCAACCACCTTTTCAGACCACAGAATGACAAAACATGTTTACCACACTGTCTGTGGTATAAGAACAGGACGGAGCTGGAGACGTCAGGCCATTATACTGTGTACAGTGAGTAGTGGAACATCGGTCTGATTTTGTGGACACTTCTGAACTGTAAAGGAGAGTAATTAAATTCCAAGGTAATCACTTCAACTGATGATGAACGGTAACTGAAGGTTACTTTGAAATACATGACGCACATATTTGAGACCACTGATGCATTATTAACGTTCACAAGACAAATTTTAATTATGGATATTGGTGAGGCAGCCCAGCAAAACCCCTTTGGATGTGACTAAATCTGAGGGGGGAGGGGGTAAAATTATGGGCATCAAAATCTTAAACATATTTTACCACAATGTTGTGGATTTTTTTTTTCTGATCTTGTCTTGGCTTTTTGAGTGCACAAATAACATGAGTCAGCAACAGTCTGTTTAGATGTCTGAAACATGGCTAGATTTAGTGTTCTTTCTACAGGATTTGATCAAGTTGTAAGATAAGTACATGCCATACCAAAATAGCCACATGCCTAATCATTTCAGTTTGTAATCAGAAACCAGCAGCCTATGCTCTTGGACAGTGACTGCAATCGCTTACCCACACTGTACAAAGAGCTGACAAAAGGGTCAAAAACATTTAACTGAAAAATAAAATTGTCAATACAAAGAAAAAAAAGCCATGACTGAATTTTACCTCAGGTGACTGAGGTAAACGTGGAGACTGACGTGGATGAGGCTGATAATCAAAGTGACAGCTCATTTCCAATTACACACTTTCAGATTTTCTCCCTTTTCACTATTGGGTGTAAATAGCCTTTAAAATGCTACAACTTTTCTTCTGGTTGAGGCACATCAGGAAAACCTTTAGCTTTTAGAACTATTGCACAGTAAAAAAATAATATTCCAAATTTTACCATGTGAAATCAGTGTGAAGACAAAAAACAAACCGAAACAAAAGAAAAATTGTAAACTAGCCCTCATGCACTGGTATTGGACAGGAATGGTTTAAAAACCTTGAGTATGAAACCAGAAATCCTTTTCAGATTAAAAATTAAAGCCAGATTTCTTACAGACTGACTGTTCAGATCAAATCTATTGCTGTATATACAGACAATATTTTACACTATTGCCATTCATTGAAAGCAGTCAATTAATTGTATGTTACAGTATTTAACTACTAAAGCCCATGTTTTATTGTGACTCCTCCTGCTTATCGTATGCTTTTCTGAGCCACTGTACTAATCTTTCCATCATGTCATATACGTTTTACCAGGATTATATGTAAAAGCTCACCTTAAGGCCAGGGCTGTGGGCAAAGAAGGCCTCAGGACTCTGGGAATGGTAGATGGAGCCATGACCCACGCAGCCCCACGGTGCTCGGATGGTCAGGGTCCCACAGTCGTAATGGTTTCCTGAACGGTACCGGTACTTGGCAGCTTCGTTCACAATCTTTAAGCGGTATACACGGTATACAGGGTTACGATTAGGAAATAAATTGAGTTCATATGTGAAAACAAGAAACGTTGCACTTTAGAAGACAAAACTGTAAAGCCGAAGCCTAAAAATAATTTTCTCTTTAATGTCATTAAACACATATGTATGGTGGTGACTATACCTCTCAAACTGCTTCAAGCACATTTAACATGTTAATAAATGGAAATTAATAACATGCTAGTACTGAACTTAGAAAAATGATGGAGTGCAGAGAGGAGAAATGACTCCGAGGCGGGCTCCGTTTTCTCCACAGAAGCAGATTTCACTGTATTAAAATACCGCCCCCTGTCCTGCCCCCTCCCCCAAACCCCCATTATAACATTAGATATCCGGTTGCCTTGACAAAGACGAAAAACTCATCCATCTTCGGCAAAGTGAGGACATGCAGGACCGAAACATCAAGCGAACAAAATCTGCATGTTGCTCTCGGCCAGCTAATGCTTCATTCATCTTGGCAAGGTGAATCACTAATGCCATGTGCAAGGCTCTAAAAAGCGGTCACCAAAAACACGCCTGAGCTGCATCCTGTGCAGCATTTCCATAAGTTTTATATCACAGAAAGCTGAAATCTTCCAACTTGTAACGAGTGAGTCAGATGTGTTCATGAGTACAGCATGTTCACAATGCATGGCACATAAAAGAATAATCAAACCTAGCAGAACTCAAAAGTGAAAGATTCTCAGTATAAGAGAGTTAAAAGAATAACGACGATGATTTTTTTCTTTGGCATTGTATATTTATAAGGGAGAAACTGAATCTGTTTTTTGGAAGAACAGTCGTGGTTTTCGCAAACATCTCAACTGTAACTGTGTCAGGTTTTGTGTTGATAGTACAAAGGAAACCAAAGTTACAACATCTGGAACCATGATGTCCGTTTTTAAGTGTCCAAAAACCTCTCCAAACAGGTAAATTTATGTTTATTTTTGCTTTATTGAGCAAAAAAAGAACTTGTTTATCTATTCCAAGTCTCGAGTTAAAAATAGAAATATAAAATGGTCAAAAACAGCATTGATTTTTCTGTGCTTAACTTTCAGTGCTCTCACAGCAGTCTTCTGCTTCGGTGCAATTCATGGTGCCCTGCGCTGCCTCGAAGCCCAGATACGATCCACTAATTCCACCTATAAAAGTATGAATATCAGCTCCCCGACCCTTGAAAGCATTGATGATGCTGACCTTTAGATGCTGTGTAATGCACAATTATTTTATAAGCTTGAATTGGTTTGCATTTGCTAACTCAAGGGCCTGAAGTGTTAGACTGCAAGCTAAGCTTTTCAAGCTTTTAAAATTTCCACCATTTTTTAGCTTTTCATTTGTAGAAAAAATTATTGTCATTATAATCTGATATTTGTTTAATATATTGTTTAATATATTCTGACAGTTTTCAGGTTTCATAAATAATCTGGTGGCCCTTTAAATGTATTGGTGCTTTTTAAACAACTTTAATATTAATGCACAAAGTAAAAAATAAATAAAAATAAAGAAATAAATAAAGAGATTAGAAAACCCACCTGATCAAAAGCAGGAAAGATGTAATCAGCAAACTGAATTTCTGCAATGGCTGTAGCCCCTGCAGTAGCTGCTCCTATGCCAAATCCCACAATGCCCTGCTCACACAGAGGTGTGTTGAAAACACGGTCTTTGCCTAACAAGGAGAAAGAAGAAGAACACACACACACACACACACACACACACACACACACACACACACACACACACACACACACACACACACAAATACACTCATGAGTAACCTCTGATAGAGCTTTAGAAAGGCAGCTTTAATAACAAACTGTAAGACAGAGGATAAAACTCCACAGAACATATGCAAATGAAAACCATCTTTCCTGGCCATGTTATCAATTGAAAGAAGGTCAATGTAAACCTCAATGAAAGACTCGTCCATGACCACAAAAACATCGTGTGTTTTACTTCGTCTATCCCATAATCCAATGATAATCCACACAAATTAGACTGGAGATATGGTCAGGGATTGTCTATTTTTATTCCTTCCAAAGTGGTCTTTTGCTTTTCGATTCTATTTGCCTGTTAGTTTCGGCCCACATACTTAAATGATCACACACTAATTTGGGGGTGGAAAAAAATAAGGTTACATAATACTGCCCATATATTACATGGTCATTTTAAGGCACACAGAAAAGACAGTTTAAAGAGACCAGCACATAAGGACATTTATGAAAAAGCATAAATTCCATTACAAAGATTAATAAATCTGTCATACAGGTATGGAAATGAGGGAGTGCTGAGCAGAAGGTAGGTTTCGTTTAGGAAAATGATGCCTGATTTGATAACGTTTCCTGGCTGGCGTGTGCAATCGATTTTACAGAGAGGGATTTTGAAGTGGAAAGGCGGAAGTACAAATCACAGCTCAAAATGTGGAATCCAGGTTGACAGCGTAAGCGTGAGTAACATTCAGAAGTGTGTGTGTGTGCGTGTGCGCGTGTGCGCATCCCGTCTAACAAGCTGACACGGAAAATAATGATCCCTCGCAATAGGTCAACACATCTGACGTCAATGAAAACAAAAGAGAGTGAGCGAGAGAGGACGGGAGAGGAGATCGAGCGAGGGGACGCAACTTGTGTTTATTTTAACGGCAAGTTGCTAAGCAATCCATGAATCACCTCGTGTTTGTCCGGCAACGTGAATAAAATCATGGTCATGCAGGAAATATCAAATCGCCATTAACGTCGGAGCCGATACGGTTATAAATGAAGGATCAATGATTGAAATAAGGATTAATTTAATAGGGAATAAAAATGTAAAAATATGGACAGGTGCGTATGGGTGTAAACAAGTCTGCTAACGTGAATAGTGCATAAGCACACAAATAATCCGAAGTACACTTCTACATTAGGGAAAACATTTTCATTTCTATTCACATCATCATGAATAAGGTATGCACCAGGTTTTGCATTACTATAGATGGATCACTGGATCCATAAATATCAAAGACGTATAAAAGATTAAGCACACAAATCTTGACTTATACAACCTAAAACTTCGGTCAGGGATGTCTCTAAATAATGCCATTTTATGTATATGAATAAAAACGTTATAACATGTCAGGTCAGGTATAATGCTGCTTCACTCTCCTAACTGAATAAGTAAATAATGGACATGAATGAATATAAGGTTGATAAGAAAATGTTTGTGGCAAACAAATGGCAAAAAAAAAAAAAAAACAGACCGATAAGAGTACAACAAAACGGGCTGCATTGATATTAAAATATCCAAAACAGACACAAGGCACACAAATGTTAAACATATGCCTTTGACTATATTACAGTTGGGTCCTCTTTTGTGATGAGGGGCTCGTCGTGGTCTTTCATCTGGACTATTGTAACAAAATTAACAAATAAAATTCATAGTATCTCTAGCCATAGATAGATAGAATTCATAGTATCTCTAGCCATAGATAGATAGATAGATAGATAGATAGATAGATAGATAGATAGATAGATAGATAGATAGATAACGTCTCTATTATAAAGCGTTATGACTCTATAACTAAATATTTAATATTTATATATATTATATATAACTAGATATATAATATCTAGTTATGATGTTTCATTACATAATCCTAAAGACAATTGTTATTTAAAAAATATCATGTGTGTGGGTAAAGATTTTAATTTGCATAATTAATTGTTAGGAACTTTGAAAAAACGATCAAACGCTCAGATTTAGAAATGACTGTTTATATAAACGGTCTAATGCCTCTCAAAAGCAAGAATGTGCTGCCATCTTGTGGTAAAACATGATACACCAAAATCACAAATAAAAAAAGTACTCACCATATTTGTCCCTCAGGCCAACTGTGCACCGAAACACCCCACCGAAGGCCACATCCTCCCCAAAAATGACTTAAACACACAGAGAAATCACTTATAAGATAATTCACATTTGACAACATGTCATCATTAAAACACACAAGCACTAGACAGAAAAAAAAAGTATTGGGACAACTGATTTTTCAAGCCACATGTCGTTTTTCCCCAAACTTATACCACAAAGTTACAGAGTACAGGATGTCTTGTAGCATTCAATTTTCCTTCACTTGAACTAGGAGACCCAAACTTGCTCCAGCATGACAATGCCCCTATAAATTAGGCAAGCTCCATGAAGATATGTTTTACATGGATTACAGTGGAGGATCTTGAGTGGCCTGCTGTAGATCTCTGACTTCAAATTAACTGAACACCTACAGGATGAATGTAAATGCTGACTGCACCCCAGGCCTCCTCACTTACATCAGTACCTGACTTTACTAACACCCTTAAGACTTATTGAGCACACTTGCACACTCCAAATCTAGCAGTATATCTTCAGAAAACAGTGGAGGTTATTATAACAGCAAATTAAAACTAAATATGGAATACGATGTTCAAAAAGCAGATGTCACAAACCTTCTTCAACATATTGTGTACATAATGAGCACATGTCGTGTTTGTATTAGCACTGCTACACTAGCTTGTTTTTAAGGATGAAAAAGATTTCTATTCATATTATACTTCCTCTAGTCATTTCAATACAAATGTAATTAATTTAAATAAACAACAAAACAAATCCAAAACAACAATGTATTGAACAACAAATCTAAAGAGAATTGAACCTCAGGAGTACACAGTCATTTAGTGTTTTCAGCAAACATGTAAAAGTAAAAAGAAACTTAGAGAGGTGTTAATACCTGCTGTGGGATCACTGGCCAAGGTGTGGTCCAAGGCACTGGTTACAGACTGGAACAGGTTCATCTTCGTGGTAGGACCTGGAGCACATATACAAACACATATTCTCTGCTTCATATCTATAATTACTGCATTATCAGAACTGTCAGTCATCACATCATACGTATATGTTACACACACTATGGCTGCTGTTTATTGTCCAAAAGTTCTAAAGTAACTCTTTATCATACCTGATGCACAATACTGTTATATGCACTACCATGCACTCTCACACTTTATATACATCACTGATCTGTCATATAATCTGTATCCTTCTTTAATACTCATACTGTCTATATTGTCTCACATTGTCTTTACTGTATTGTCTGTTTTGTCTTGTCTGGTTTGTCTTGTAAAGTCCAAGCTAAATGTATAGTTTTATTTATGTCTGTACTTTGAAAGTCACTAACAGCTGAAACCAAATTCCTTGTGTGTGTCAACACACGTGGCCAATAAACCTGATTCTGATCATCATCAAAGGAAACATAGTGTCAGTGGTAAAGGCAGTGATAGAGAAACACTGAACTTCAAGTCATGCAACGAAATGACCAAGTGCCGTGTTGTTAATTAAACTAAATATTTAATAAATTTGACTTCTCAAGAAATAAAACTGTAATATCAGCATACCGTCTTCAAGTTATTGTTGAGTTATTTTAACTTCATAAGTAATCACAACTAATCCAATCACGGGGAGACTAATTTGTTGAACAAAAGCTTCGAATTCTTAACCTTTATGACGCTTCCCAAAGCTACACACTGCTTAAATGGAATTCAGTAGGCAGAGAGTCACTGAAAGTGGAAAGTTGAAGATGAACTTTACCGTGTCTGTTTCCAGATCCTGTGCAATGTAGACTCAGATTCCTGTCAAATGTATGAAATTGTACAAGTGGCCAGATGATAATTTCCACTGCTTGAATTTGGCAGGACTTATCCAACATAAACAACCACACCATTACACCGACCTTTCTTATTATGAGAAAATATGTCAAGTCCAGTTTATTTCTATAGCGCTTTCAACAACAGACATCGTCCCAAAGCAGCTTTACAGAATTTATCAGATAAGGTGAACGGTGTGTATTTATCCCTGATGAGCAGCCATGGTTACTGTGCCAAGGAAAAACTCCCTTAGATGTTATGAGGAAGAAACCTTGAGAGGAACCAGACTCATAAGGGAAACCCATCCTCATTTGGGTGACATCAAGAGTGTGATTATAGTCTTTAGACAATACAGAACACGGGCAGCTGATACAGAATAATCAGTAGCCACACGAAACCTACACATAAAACATGCAAAGCTCCACCATGCCCCCCATTCGATAAGCTAATATAATTAACAAATACTGACATAGTAAATCTTTAAATGAGGTGAAATCTAATCCAAATAATGAGATAAAGTCACAATATATAGAAATAACATAGCAGTTCAAGCCCCAGCATCACACTTTTGGGCTCTTGGGCCCCTTAGTTTCCAATAATCCAGGGGGTTCTGTATCATGGCCGATCCTACATTCTGACATCACTGGGATATGCAAAGATTTTGCGACTCTCCTTTGCTGCACAACCTGCAGTTCAAGGCTTTAGTGTCATCTCCAGGCCAAGATCTCCAAATAATACTTAATGACTCTCTGCTCTCCCCTTCAGCCACTGCTCTTAACCTTGGGGTAACTATGGACAATCAACTGTCCTTCTTCCCACATGTCGCTAACGTGGCTCCTTCTTGTCGATTTCTTCTCTACAACATCTGAAGGATTCTACCAATTCTGTCCACACAGGCTGCCCAGGTGCTTGTTCAGTCTCTTATCATTTCAAGACTGGACTACTGCAACTCTCTTCTGGCAGGTCTTCCTCTGAACGCTATTCGTCCACTGCAAAAGATCCAAAACGCAGCTGCACGGCTGCCTAAGTTCTCCCACACCACCCCACTGCTGCGCTCCCTTCACTGGCTTCCAGTAGCTGCACGTATCAGATTCAAAACACTGATGCTTGCCTACAAGGTCAAAAATGGACCAGCGCCATCTTACCTCAGTGACCTCATCACACCTCGCACTGCACCACGCTGCCTGAGATCCTCCAGCACTGCTCGACTGGTACCACCTTCTCTCAGAATGAGAGGTAAGTACACTTCAAGGCTCTTCTCTGTTCTGGTGGAATGAACTTCCCCTAGACGTCCATACAGCAGAGTCCCTGACTATCTTCAAGCGACGACTGAAGACCTACCTCTTCCTGAAACACTTAAATTAGCACTTTCCAAGTTTGTAGAATTTAAGAGTTATATTTATATTAAGTTTGTAATCTAGTGTACCAGTGTAGATTTATTCATTGCTAGAGACTCAAAGCACTTTTGTACGTCGCTCTGGATAAGGGCGTCTGCCAAATGCCGCAAATGTAAATGTAGTGTAGTCAAACAGGAGAAATTTACTCTCTCCCTGAGGAGCAAGTATGAAACAGAAAATATGGAGTAAAGAAAGTCTGTTGGCAAAACAGAGCTCACACTGTGCTGTAACTTACATCTGATACAGAGACCTGCTTGGCAAAAGACAACAGTGATCATGGAGTGAAGATTGTGAAGAACAGAAAGGTTTTCATAATCAATATATTTTTATAATTTGCCCGTTGTAGTGACGCAGCCTTGAACCATTACATCAATACTCATTCATACAAATGGCTACTTATTATATAAGGGAAGTGTGCAAACATGTAACCATGCAGTAAGTTCTTGAAAGCAACAAAGTTGCCAATGACATGACGAACAGGAATTAACCAGCCAGCAATAAAACCTAAACTAGTGTTTAATCCCAAAAGGCATCAAATCAGCATATACACTCAAAAGCATAGAGGACGACACCTCGATCAGGTGTGGTGTTTTAACCCCTGCAGGAGTTTGTGATCACTCCACACACACACCAAGGCCATTGAAACCTACCGTACTTGGTGGAGACGGGGTCAGAGTAGAAGGTGAAGTGTGCCGCATGACGTGTTTGTGTCTTCAGCCGGAGCGAGCAGCTGGGCGAGAGTCTGATCAGTGATGTCCCTGCAGTGGGAGCACGCACACGTCCGCACACAGCGCTCACAGAGGAGTTAAAAGCCGCACTTTTCACCAACAAGCGCGCCGCCGCCGCCATTGCAGAACACCGCGACCAGGAAGACGAATTCTGACGTCACCCTGGAGCGCTGAGCTGATTGGCCGGAAATGTGGGCCGCACTCAAATTACAGCCTGGGATTGGTCTGGGTCGGAGAAAAGAGTGCGTTTCAGTGAAGACGTACCGCCTACAAAGGATACTGCGCATGCGCATAATTGATGGTCGACCCTAACTGAATACGTCATACATTTCAATTAGAAAAATGAATGAACCGAAATCATAACACATGCCTTCAGTTCTCAAGCATCGTCCTGGAATGAGTCAGAGACCATTTGAAAGAGGAGTTATCTACATGTTTAATGGCTGCCACAGGGGCGATGTAGTCGTGTCATTCTTCAGAAAAAATGTTCAGTTGTTATATTGCATAATGAAATCGGTTCATTCTTTTTTGAATAACCCTGTATATTAGGCTAACATTCTTTTTAAAGTATGTAAGACTGCAGCTGAATTGTAATGTCTTACTGAGTGTTAGGAAGTTTTTCCTATCCGGCTTGATAGACCGAATGTTAGGAAGTTTTCCTCTCTAGCTCGAAGGACCATATAAGGATTCTCACTATCTGGTATGCGCTGATCAGGGGATTGTACTCGCCCCAGCGCGTCAGTAAAAACACGATACAGGATTCAGAACACTCTACTTTACTGGGTATATAATTGATTGTATATGAGGTGATTCTTGCTGTCGTCTGCTAGCTGCTGTTCAGTGGGCTCCGTGTTCTGGCCTTTTATACTCTTGGTGGAGGACGGTGTACTGTGATGTCACAGGTTGGAGGTACACAACTATATAAATCTTCCCCTGCATTTAAACTATGACCCAAACCTGTTCCAGCAGGATAATGCACCTGTACACAAAGCAAGTGTCATGAAGATATGGTTTATATGGGTTTCAGTGGAAGATCTTGAGTGGCCTGAAGTAGAGCTCTGACCTCCACCCTACTGAACTCTTTAGGGATGAGCTGAAGTGCTGACTGCACCTCAGGACTTCTCACCCTACATCAGTACCTGACCTTACTAATATCCTTTTGGCTGAATCAGCAGAAATTTACACAGTAACACTTCAAAATCAAGTGGAACATTGTTGTTGATGAGATGTGTCTTCAGTCTGCAAGTGACTCGGTTATTCAGGCAGCTAGAAGTTGGCAGATGAGTACTAAGACAAACATGAGTCTAGATTATTATTATTATTAATATTTATATTTTCATTTGCAGCATTTAGCGGACGCCCTTGTCCAGAGCGATGTACAAACGTACTTTGAGTCTTTAGCAATGATTAAATGTATACTGGTATGCTAGATAACAAACTTAAGATAAATCAGCCTACAACTCTGTTAAGGGTTGGGTTTTTTTGTTGTTAAACAAAACAAACTTGGAAAGTGTTAGTTTCAGTGTTTCAGGAAGAGGAAGGTCTTCACATTTCGCTTATAGAAGATTAAAGATTTGCAGTACAGTGCAGACGATCAGACTGCTTTTTTTTGTCCACTAATATTGTGTATGTATTAGAAAAACAAATATTGTATCTTGTATAAATTACCAAATACCACTGCTGTGCTAATTTACCTTTTTACCATTTGTGCTTGTAAGGATAAGGCCACTAGAAATTAAAATTTTTCATTTTGACCTCAGTGATTAAAAGACTTAACCTGCCATGCATCTTAATTTACCCTAGCACTGAATCCCAGTAAATATTGCACTGTGGTGAGACAGAAAATCAGAAAATGAAACTGAGATACATTCTAGCTTTATTTTAATTCTCAGTCAATCAAAGGTTATGAAAAATGTTTAAATTGTTCTTTAAAATGCCATTATATTTGTCTAGTTTGTATAGTGCAGAGGTGCTCAAACTATTTCCTATGAAGGGCCAAAAGTCAAACATGATTGAGTGCTATGGGCTGAAAGTAAATGATGCATAAAACTAAATGTTGTCACCATCATACAGTAGGGGTTTCTAACAAAGAAATGAATGAACTGTCCAAAGATTTTATGGTAGGTTTATTTGAACAGAAAGAGACAGAATATAAAAAAATCCTGTAAAAAATAATTTTATTATATATAAATGATTTTGTATTTGATCGAGTGAAATAAGTATTTGATCCCCTACCAACCAGCAAGAATCCTGACCACCACACATCTAAATTAGTCCTGTCAGAAAGAACTCCTAATACCAACTCCTTATGTGTATAAAAGACACCAGTAAGAGAATCAACCACTCCACCACCATGGGCAAGACCAAAGAGCTGTCAAAGGGCATCATGGACAAGATTGTAGACCTGCACAAGCCTGGAATGGGCTACAAGACCATGAGCAAGAAGCTTGGTGAGAAAGAAACCACGGTTGGCACGATAATTTTCCAAATAGAAGAAATGCAGTTTAAATCTCACCTCATGGGGTAAGGATGATTCTGAGAAATATGAGGGATCAGCCCAGATTTACAAAGGAGCAGCTTGTTAATGATCTCAAGGGAGCTGAGACCACAGTCACCAAAAAAACCATTGGTATCACACCAAAGTCTCGCTGCTCAAGACTGCACATGAACAGGCTTGTCTGAAGTTTGCCACCTGAATGATTCAGAGAAGGCTTGGGAGAATGTGATGTGCTCAGATGAGACCAAAATTAAGCTCTTTGACATCAACTCGACTCGCCGTGTTTGAAGGCAGAGAAATGCAGAATATGACCCCAAGAACACCATCCCCACTGTCATACATAGAGGAGGAAACATTCTGCTTTGGGGCTGTTTCTCAACTAAGTGTACAGGAAGACTTCACCACATGCACTAAATAATCTTGGATGAGAACCTTCTGGCCTCAACCAGAACATTGAAGATGGGTCATGGAAGGATCTTCCAAGCATGGCATTGACCAAAACATTCGGCCAAGACAACAATTCCAGCCTTGTGCAGGTCTACAAACCTGTCCCTAGCATCCCTTTATCAGCTCTTTGGTCTTTTCCATGGTGGTGATTGAATGGAAGAAATTGATTCTGTGACTGATGTCTTTTATACACAAGTTGATATTAAAAGTACTTTCCTAAAGCTACAGGATAGATTTGGGTCTGTGGGAGTCAGAGCTCTTGCTAATTTGATACAGGATCAAATATTTATTTCACTCAATCAAATACAAATTAATTTATAAACTTTCTTTAATGGATTTTTTACATTTCTTTCTCTCTGTTAAAACAAATCTACCGTAAAGGGGTAAACTCACAAAATTAGCAGGGGATCAAATAATTATTTCACCCACTGTATTCAATAAAGCTGAACAAATGTTCTGTTTCATAATGACAACAAATATTGTATTTTTTCAAAACAGCAGACAAATTCTCTCGTCTGTGTGCCACTGCCTTGATGTCTCTATAATGAGCTGTTTAATTGATTGTCACAAAACATGCTGTACCTGCACCCTGAAATACACATTTACAATAAAAAGTCCAAGCAATTTATATTCTCTACATTTATTTTTTATTGATTTTTTTGCAATCTAAAAACAAAAAAATATAAATGTTAAATTAGAAATGAAGATCTGTTTCAGTGGCATTTTTTCCCCACTTCTCATATATGGAGGGTGAAATCAAAGGTCAGTTTGGACCAATCAAAGGTTAGTTTGGACCAGTTTGGACCTAGCATCTCTGAGTGCATTTAATAGACATGGTCAGAAACATAGGCTTCAATAATTACACATCAACAGATTTGACTGCATTAATTATTTACTCTCATTGACCATTAAAAGCGGTAAAGCAGAACCATGTTTAATTAGGTGCCTGATTGTTTTACTTCATCTACTATTAAGATATGTGACTGAAAAGAAGGGAAAAAAAGTGAGCGAAATTAGGCAAAAACACCACTGTTGTCATGCAAATATACCTTTGTGAAATAAACACTGTTTACTGGCTTTCTATGCATCCACTGAACTTATTTAGTTTTCTTCTATTTTTCTACTGCTTCCCCATTGGTATTCAGTCAAAAAAAAAAAAATGTTATGTACAGATAAACCATGAAAAGATGAAATATCAAAACTCCCTTCAAACACACACACACACATACATATATATATATATATATATATATATATATATATATATATATATATATATATATATATATATATATATATAGTACCACAGAAATATACCTTACAGGGTAAGTTTATTTGTAAGAATCTTACACATACAGAAAGAGATCATGGGAAATGTTGCAATTAAAAAGGGGTTTGAATTTAATAGAAACTGACCTCTATAAGAGATAGAGGATATAAAGGGTTTTTAAGCAATGAAAACAAGTCACGAGTTCTTTTTCCTCAGTTCAAAATAAGACCTAAAAATGAAAGAAAAGTAAGTCCTGTTGAAGAAATCCAATGAATGTGTTGTTTTGTGAAACTATTATTAGAAACTATTTATGACTATATATTTTAACCACATCCGAATATTCACTTCCAAGAAGACTGACTAGAGCTCCTGACACACTCGGAAACATCCAGTTTCTTCCCACTGTTGCACATTTTTGCCAGGTTCTGTAAACATTGGACAGAAATATGCACTTGTGAATGAGAGATACAACAGAATAAAACTTTGTAAAACACTATTACAGATGAATTTCAGTGAACAAATACTCACACTAGCAGCTCTTGCAATGCTGTTTGGAGACTGTAAGGCAGCCAACTCATTCAGAATTCTCTTTAGATCATTGTTGGAACACGGTTCCACTAAAGACAAGGAAATAAAAAATAATAATAAATAAATTATATAAATTATATATACGCAAAATACGGTAGTGAGATGGTGACGTGGCAAAAGCCGGCGATTGGTCATGCGGATCGAGATAACCGACGTTAAGTGTCAAATTTGCCCCCTTGTGCTCAAGATATTAGGGTTCGTGGACATAAAAAAATTGATATAACCGATTCAAAAATGCTAAGAAAAAGCGAGAATTTGGCGGTTTCACTTCAAAAACGTCGACTTAATAGGGTTGGCGAGTTAACCGAGGTCGAGATAAGTGGGTTCGACTGTGTGTATTATATATATATATATATATATATATATATATATATATAAATAAAAAGCATATTGATTAGTGCTCCCTCAGCAGCATACTGTGCACTACATACACTACTGTGTTTCACCTACATATGGCAATTTTAAGTATCTACTTGTGTGTAAAGCACAAATAGGTACCTCGTTCAGGAGGTTGTTGGGGCTGCAGCTGTAAGTATGGATGATCGAGCAGTTCTGCAATCGAGATTCGCTCTTTGGGATTCCGCACCAGGCACCGCTAAGTAAAAGAAAATGTTATTATTTTTTAAATTGTTTTAAACAATCTGTTATATAGTTATGTAATGTTTTCAGCCATGTAATTATTTAACACAACATAACAAAAACAAAAAAACAAAACCATACCTTCAGTACATCTAAAAGATCCTTCTCAGGAATGTCAGGGAAGTCAATCTCATGGGATGGATCAATAATAGCATGAAGCTTAGTGATCTGGTTGGTGATGGTCTGGAACGGGGTTTTCCCATAGGTCATACAATACAGTATGCATCCAAGTGACCAGACGTCTCCCTTTGGACTGATCTGTGAACAGCGGCAACACACATTAGAACCTGTAACCTTGGGTTTTCAATGACAAAAAAAAAACCCCGTTCAGTCCAGTCTCATTTGGAACCCGAACAGCAAGTTGCGGATTATCTTAAAAACTGCGGGAATCCATAGCGGGACTGAATGTTCAGGAACGTTAGAAATAACATTTTAAACTCTGCTTTCACTAACATATTTTATTAAATACTAAAAAAAAAAAAAAAAACTATTGTATTAAAATGTCTAGATGAATTCACTAAGGGTACCAAAGGGGCTACGGGGGTGCATCCAAAATCGACTCGTGTGGGGTCTTTCGGTGGGAAAGATTTTGTCGCTAGACTGTAATAGAGATTAGTTTAGAATTAATATTTAACCTCACCTTTGACCTTGGCTTTCCACCTTTGGATGACGTGTCTTTAATAGCCTCTGGTGGCATGTAGTTTAGTGTCCCCACCTGAAGCACAACATCAGAATGATCAATCCACCAAAGACAATGCACAACCAATACTCAAAGTCAACATCCTGGACCAACCTGTGAGTCCTTCATAACACTTGTCATGTCTGGCTGAATGTGGTTTGCAATGCCAAAGTCAATTAACTTCAGTGAGGCATTTACAATGACAAAATTAGCTGGCTTTAAGTCACTATGGACAATTCCTGGAAAAGATTTAGGATTGATTAATGAACATATCTGCAGTGCTTTTGTTTTTAATATTGTAGGATTCGTGTAGTCACCATGCTTGTGGATAGTCTGCACAGCCTCCAGCATGTTCCTCCAGTAAAACTTCCTTTCCAGTGAGTTGACAGTCTTGCGGTTGCGAAGCCATGTGTTGAGATCCAGGTTGCCACACTCCATTAACATATAGATGTAACTGTCTGTGATCTCACTGAAATGTGTAAGAATGATTAAATTATATCTAAAGCACAATTGAAAACGAGAATGCTTACTTGTAGATGTAAATAAACGTGCAAAAAAAAAATTATAGTAGAGGTTTGTGTTCACTTTTCTTAGCTCTGAGTCTGGATGAGAAAAATAAGCACTCACTAGTCATACAGTTTAATGATCTGGTCACTGTACTGCTGGAGATGGTTCAGGTGCTCAATCTCATTCTTGTAACTTTCAACTGTCTGGGCATCTGCTTCCTCCAAGTTCACATATTTTACAGCATACAGTTGTTTCTTCTGATCCAGAACCTGGTAAACCTAAAGTTGAAATCCAGGTATATTTTCAATTACTCCTCATTACCCCAAAATGTGACGTGTGCATAAATACAAGGTTTTATCACGAAATCCACACGTTACCTTACTGGAACCACCTCTGCCGATCATCTTTAAAATGAAGAATTGTTTGCCTTTGATGGTGATCGATTCATTAGAGAGGGTACTGACAGAACCCTACAATTGAAGAGATAATTTATGGCAATGATCCACTTATTTTCTTTTCAAACAATTTGGCAACCACAAGAGCAAAGCACAAAAGCGCAAAGGACTCTCACTACATTATTAACTACACATACTGAATATAATCACAATGTATACATTCAACATACAGTAACTCTTAATGAATTTCTTTGAATGTTTCTTCAGGCCATATAACATTTATTATATTAATTCTGTTATGGCTGTTTAAAAAAAAAAACAGCAACCAAACACGGATATAAAAAAATGTGTTTAGGGATTTAGACTTAAGCTAAAGAGCTCAGTAGTGGAGGACAGCCATTCAAAAGTTTTCCATCCCTACAATGTTTTTTTTATATATTATATAATAATGCACAGCACTATAATTTAATATCATACTACCTTTTTTTCCTCAGCACAATAGGTTGTAATGGCCAATAAAAAAATGTGTAACTTTTATTTTAGCCTAATCATGCAGAGTCATCAATCAAATGCTGGAGTCAGAACTTTTAACAATTTACAAATTTGATGTTTGGTAATAAAGTCCTTTAAGAGCCGTTTTCATGAAAATTACATGAAATTTACGAATGAAAATCAAGGCACCACTGTTATATTCAAGCAATAAACATAGAAACTTCTGAACAGAATTTAACAATAAGATGTCGAAATTGGCAACCTTTTTAAAACGTATGTAATTCATATAAAACTAAACCAAGTGAAGTAATAAACTCATGCATACTTAGCTCTCTTCAATTATTGGATTTAGCTCTTTGCAATTATTTATTAAACAAAAATAACTAATTAATAGGAAATATGTCTGTCCATAGGGACACAGTGATGACGGCTTAAATCTGAAACATTTGTCCTTATTCGTGTTGAAGTAAATAAATAAACAGATCCAAATATGTACAGATGTCATTCACATGGTCACTAGTACGTACACCTTTAGAACTGAATCCAAACAATAGAATTTTTGGTGGAGGAATTGACATTTACCTGTGGTGTCTGCTGCACATAAGACACCTGACTCTGTGGGGTACAGGGCAATTGAGCATGACCAACCCTCTGAGACGGAACGGACACAACAGTTGGTCTCTGTTTCACAACAGGTGTAACAAAACTAAAGAGATAAAAAAGATTGGTCAGTTTTAAACCCCAAGTGGATCAAATATCTATTTGAATCCATAAAATCCTGTGATGTGTCCTGACCTGTTTGCATGGAAGTCTTTGTAGTTGGGTGTCTGGCAGCTAATGACTGGGTTTATCCTGGAAGGAACTGAAACAGCTGAGGCAGAGGGAGTTCTAAGCAACTGAAGAGGCCGTGGAGTGGGAACGGGATCGATAGCACGCTTCTGTTCCTACAATAAAAATGTTATATTGCAAAAGAAAGGAAAAATCCATATTATATTAAATATACACATAAAAATGAAAGACTCAAAATTAAAGTTGTTATATTAGCATAAATACACTGACAAGAGTGCGCACTACTACACAAAATACTTGAAATGACAAGCTAGCGATAGTCACACCTCTGGAGACGCTTGTCTGTTGACACTTGCCGGAATCTTCCATTCAGGCAAGCTTTCCACAGGGTATGATTTAGGCTGCGTTTTATTTGTAGAAATTCTCAACGGGTTCTCTTCCTCCTTACTTCCTCCATTACTGAAAACTCCTGCTGAGACTGTAATACAAGAAGGTAGTTGTGTGTAATTATGAGCACATTGACACACGGTTGTGCCTTTAGAATAGTCGACAGCACTGCCACCATCAACTCTAGGAACACAAAAAAAACCAAAAGCGCTTGTTGACACTTATTTGTGTTTAAATCAATCGAATTTAAAAGCATTGTCTTATTATATCAGATAAGATTCGACTTTATTGTCATTGTGCAAGGTACATGTACAGAGCCAATGAAACGCAGTAAGGTGATGCAATATGCTTGTATGCTGCAACCAAATTGCCTTCGGAAAACAAATAAAGATGAACTGAGCTGAATAAAGTACACAAGTTCATCAACAACTGTAGCCCTCTGCTGATTTAATGCTTAGTGTGGAGGCTGGGGGCATAGCGGAGTGAGCGTTTGTGAATGGAGAGTTGAGCTGCGTGAGTGGCGAGAACCTACTCATGTGAGGGATGTTGTTCTGTCTTTCTGCAAGCAGCAAGAATGATAGAAGTGGAAGAGGCGAGAGCTGAGAGCGAAGAGAGCATAAGGAAGGAAGAGGTGGACTGCACTGAATAGATTTGCGTGTATGTGACGCCTTTTTTAGAATCAAAAACTGCCCCTTTTTGAATTGTCTTAAACCTGTGCCCCAGCACTTCATTTCCAACAAAACCAATCAAAGTGTCACAATAATTCTTAGTACTCTGATTATTATCTACATATTATTTATCTTCACTATACAGCAACAACATAGTGGACTCATGACCCTCACACTTATGCAGTATAATGTAGTTCATATAATACAGTGGAACCCGGTTATGTCGATGTCCTAGGGGTTGCCAAAAAGCATCGAGGTAACCGATGATCGATTTAAACAAAAATCGAAATGGCGGCAATATATTAACGTGCTTGAAATTTCTTTATGTACATGATGTGCGTTAATAAATGAGAATGTGCATGCACGTGTTTTTGAAGGGTTTTTTTACACAACAGCGTTGCCGCGATTTGTTTGATGAAGGCATGCTATAAAAATACATACAGTACATGTTTATCTGTCATGAATCCACCTGCCACGCCCCTTTCGGCTCCCATCGGCATGTCAGGTGTTTTCTCAGCCGCTTTCTCTGAAGCTCTCGGCTTCAATCGCGCAGATATGGTGCTTGTTTATCATCATCACCAGCTCCTATTTAAACTTCCACACTCTCACCATCCGTTATTGTTGGTATATGTTGGTTCACGGCGGTCGTTGTTATCGCTCATGCGTTTCCCGGTACGTGCCTTCCCACCGGCACTCTCTCAACGGCTGCGCTTTTCTTCCCAAATCCGCGCCGCGCCCTACTAACACTACGAACACTAGCACTAACTAACAGCAGAGATTTACCAGTTTACAATACAACACCTGTAGCAGCTGTAAGACTTGATTATTCCGCCACTTCCGCGGGTTCTTCTGCGGCTGCACCGAGATAACCGACGTTAAATGGCAAATTTTTCCCCCCTTGTGCTCGAGATATTAGGGTTCGGCAACAAAAAAAAAGTCGACATAACCGATAAAAAAAGCTTAGAAAAAGCGAGAATTTGGCGGTTCCACTTCAAAAACGTCGACTTAATAGGGTTGTTGAGGTAACCGAGGGCGAGATAACCGGGTTCCACTGTATATAACGTAGTACATAATAATAATGTAGTATATGTAGTTCTTCCCCAAACTGTTGCCAGAATTGTTGCAGAAAAACTCAAATAGTGTGCAAATCGTCCTGCCCTCAACCTCAATCAACACATTTGAGATGAACTGGAACACTCACTGCATCCCAGACCTCCTCACCTGACATTTCTGCCTTCTCAGTAATACTCTTATTGATGAATGAGCAAAAATATCAATCATGCTTTAAAATCTAGCAGAAAGCCTTCACCAAAAAAGTGAGAGGGTTAATATAACAGCAAAGGGGTAACTAAATCTGGAATGGGATGTTTGGAGGAAAAAAAACAAACACCAGAGAAGGATGATCACATGTCCACTGACAATCTGATGGTACTTTTCCTTGTATTATTTGACAGTGAAAGTAAAATTACTGACCTGCAACATTCTCTTTACTTTCCACAGGGAGAAGTTGGGTTTTTCCAGACTTTAAATTCCTTATTGCCATATGAAGAAGTTCAACTGGTTTTGCATTTGATGTCACAGCCTTTTGCAGAATGGAAGCACTTTTCTTACCATTACCTGTAGGAAGAAAAGATTTTTTTTTTTTTTAAATAAAATCGAAATGTGCACATCAGACACATATGAATAAACACATGCATATGCAAACCAACACACCAACCTCGTGAGAGCTCAAATTGAGCATGGGCAATGTGGACAAAGGCAAAGGCTTTGCTGTTTGCTCGGGCAATGATGAAATTATCTTCTGCTTCATCAGGATCTTCAATTCTAGAGAAGTGTGTATTAACAATGTATTAGAACAGCTGGAAAGGCAAACTGACTTTTGGATATCATTTACCTTGTTTGGTATTAAGCAATTAATATCAGAAGCCTTGCCCAAGAAAACACTGGGCACAAGTAAGGACTTTGAATAGGCCATTGCAAAGCACCATGTAAATACACTTTCACACAAAATCACTGCTGGTGGCAATTTAAATAAAATAAAATTAATTTGAAAAAGTCTGATCAAATTAAATTCAATAATACTTTCTATCCCTGAGTAAAACTGCAAATACATTTACTAAGTAATATATAATCAGACAAAGAGCATTAAGTGAATCGTGAGAAAATAATACTTTATCAAGAGTTATAGCAAATGCATATGCTTTGTAGGTTGACACATCAGGGTTTTTTTTTTTTATCAAGAGAGGTTATGATGCAAATAATGGGCATTGCAAGTAAATATTAATATGAGACGGGGAAAAAAAGCAAAGCAGCTGGAAACAACACTGAAAGAAAACACTTTTTATCTAAACAGAGCATAGAACAATACTGGAGCTAATAAGTGACAATGATTCCAAAAAGTAAACGTGGGAAAACATAACCAGTTCCTGAAGGATTTCTTAACTAAGTGGACATGAATGTATAAATATTCACAACTCAGTCAGAACTCCAGCTGTCAGCTGACACCCTGCATGTGTTTCCCATTAAATTTATTTTCACTATTTTGGAGTAATAAATAAAGCGCTCATGGAACAGAACTGAGTTACAGAGCTCTCTCCTGCGAACTGTCATATGGCACAGTGCAAGCTAACGTCATGAAATAATGCTGGATAAATCATTCACATTACTCACACTTTTAATTCGGCGTATCTGACCAGCATCCGTGCATAGCTTTCAAGCTTGCTATACTGTGCCAGAGGAAATCTGGTGAACACTTTAGAGTAGCAACCCAACAGCCTGGAGAGAAAAGCAGCGTCTGTGCGAGGGTCATTGGTCTTCTCCAGGTCAGTGAGGTACGTGTAGCAGGCCTCAGGAGAGTTTGAACCCATTATCTGGCTATTGAAATCGGTAATGTCTGGGGGGGGAGCAAAACAACGGAATCTTTCAAATGAGTACCATGGCAATACTGTTACATAAAAACAAGTAACTTAAGAAGTGCTCTGAATCTCAGTGTAGTGCTGAGTCCTCCCAATGAGAACAATGCCAATTTGTTCAACAGTACCTCTCCTTTCTGGTCTGTGCAGAAGTGCTGTGGTGGAGTCCACATCAACAATGTCCTCCCCAGGATGTGGCTCTGGACTAATAACAAGCGGCTGCAAAACAATATAGACTGTTACAGATAATATTTTTTTATACAACCAAACCATTCAAGTTTTTATACGTAAAACAGTAAAGTGAAAAGTTGAAACACCGCACCTTGAGATTTAACAGGTTGTAGTTATAAGAATCACCATCTCCAGAACTCTTCTTCGAAGAGGAAAGTGCAAATGCATTTGGGCGATATGTTGACCTACAAACAAAACATCATTTTAGATTTGACCGATATCACCAGCATTATGCAGACATGAGAAGATACTCACCTAGACAAACTGCTGCCATAGCTGGGAGCCTCGGGCTTATAAACACTGTCAATGTTTTCATTTTCAGGAATAGACAGAGGGACCATTGGAATCCTCCCAGGCTACAGAGAAAATGCTTAATGGTTAGCGTCACCTGCATAATCAAGCTCTAATTTAAAAACATGAGCAATTTTAAATCTACCATTGCAATCGTTCTTTTGCGTTGTGATCCGGACCTCCAGGTTGGCATGGGGTCATCGGGGGGGCTGTTCTTCTGATCTGATCTATAATTTCAAAGATTACATGCAACAGTAATAGCATTACATTTACACATAGTATATGTTATATTAGTATACATTAATTTAACATCTTGCATTTTTGTGTACGTTAATAAATAATGTGAATTGGTCTCCTACCCCAGAGAAAAACCTCTGGCCAGCTGAAAGTCACCTGATACATCAGATTGCCTGGAATCAACTTTTGACAATAAGTTGCTCTTTATGGGTTCTTGTAGATCTTCAGTCACTGAACATAAAATAACATTGTCATTACTCATAATATTTTGGGTCAATATTTAAAACTATTTCAAAAACATGCACAAACACAGAGCAAAGAAAAATAAACAACTTGAAAACCAACCTGCAAAATTCTCTTTATCTTCTTGGGAAAGAAGCAGACATTTACCCAGTTTTAAATTTTGCACTGCAGCTTCCAGAGATTCCCATGGTTTAGCTCCCATTTCAATAGCCTGCTGAAGAATCAAGGCACTTTTCTTTCCATCACCTGTTGGTTATGAGAAGGAAAAAAGATGTTACATGTATATAGATAATAGAATAAATCTACTAAATTAGATTAAAACAATTTTAAAGCATGCAATGGCTGATGTGTTTATATATCAGCCATTGCATGCTTTAAAATTGTTTTAAAAGCATGCAATGGCTGATGTTTTTATATAGCAAAGAAAAATAATTTGCCCTCAGATTTAAAATGCGCAGACCACAGCTAACATCATTGTTGTTATTGTCTTTACATTAATAGTTTTCAAAATATTCAGAAATGCAAGTTGTTTCATTTATTTCACATATATTTATCTACAGTTTGAGGGGTACTGCTAAGTAGGAATGATCTAATCCTCAGTAGAAAAAAAATCCAGGCCAGCAATCTTTATCTCCTTACCTTGCAAAAGCTCAAACTGAGCATATGCGATATGGACAAAGGCAAAATCCTTACAGTGGGATCTTGCTATGTCAAAACTATCCCGTGCATCATTGACATCCTGGATACTGTTGAAAAAAGAAGAAATGTGTATTCAGATGATAGCTGTACATGTGTTCATCTATATAAACAAAGCAAAAACATCATGTTGTAAAACTTACGCTTTAAGTTCTGCAAATCTGACCAGCATCTTTGCATAGCTTAAATTCTGGCTGTGTTTTCCTAGTGGCATGCTCGAGAAAACTCGAGTGTAGCAGTCCATTAATTTGGACAAGAGCGTAGGATCGGACTGAGGATTGCCTTTCTTTTCAAGATTAGTCAAAAAGGTACGGCATGTGTCAGGGGAATTGGAACTGATGATCTGGTTAATGTTGTCAGTGTCATCTGGAAGAAAGGAAACAAGTCAGTGTCAAACTAGATGTTACAGAGAAAACAAAATGGTCTAACAAGCAGACATCATGTTTGGAAATTCATTTTACCATCGTTATAATATCTCTTGATCTTCTCCAGCTTCTGACACAGCATGGCAATCTGCAACTTCCGGTCAGTGTTCTCCTCTTCATCCATCCCTAAAAACAGACCCCCAAACCACAGACAGCTTTCACTACAGCTATATAAAGTCCAGCACTGACACCAAGAACATAATAATCATCAAACTTCCTGTTCCGTACCAAGGACTCTAATTTATATGTATACATCATTTGGCTCTAAATAAAGAGGGCGTATGTGCACTGTGGAAAGTACCCAGCTAGTCACGCTTTGCTTTTTTTTTTAACTACACAACTTACACTATTATCTTAGTACTCAATCCTATACATACTCAGTCACACAGTATTTTCTGTATTTGGTCCAGGAATAAAAAATTTATAATGGAACAAAGCTGTAACAATCAATCTTAGTGAAAACAGAGAGCAGGCTAGCGGCACAGTGACACGACAACTCCAGCTAGCATGGAAGCTAAGCTAGCTAGCAGGCAATAACGTTAAAAACTAGCATTAGCGAACACAGACAAAACAACAATAATAGCGATAAACACTGGTCTATATAACTTACCGTCGATTATACCGGAGACCTTCACCAAAAACTGTATTTATATCGTCTACACAATATTAAGTCTTATCATTTAGTCCATGGACAAAAACAGAAGTGTTTTGTCCGAGTTTCAAAATCGCCACCCTGCCCAGCTCTGCGTCCTGATTGGTCAGTTTGTATTCAGAAGCTCCGCCTACAAGCAATTATTTGCTGCCATCTAGAGTCCTGTAAAATAGGTGCAAGAGTCAATAGGAATATGCAAACGTGTAGTCTTTATTTATTTATTTATTTTATTCTTATTCTTATGTATTTATTTTTTTGCAATATGAGATGGCCTGCTGCTCCTAATGTTTAGAGCTGATTCAAGATTGCAGATCTGACACGATTGCAAATGATCAGAGGTGGCAAAAGTATACACATCCTTCACTTAAGTAGAAGTACAGATACTCATGATTTAAAAGACTGGTAAAAAGATAAAAAACAGACTATACTTTTGACTCAAGTTAAAGCAAAGAAGTTTGACATGTATTTAAGTCAAAAGTAGCCATTACATGTTTTAGTGTCATGTTGGTAACTGGACCTCACATCATTTTTAAAATGAGATTCCCTGTTAACCCCAGACTTCTTGTTGTCTTCTGCCCTGCTTGTTGTTAACTTCCTAGACTAGTTTTTAAGAGCCAGGAAATGATACACCAGTGGTATATTGGAAAAGTCACGCAATGACAAGAAACAGGTTGATGGGCTGAAAATGGTGCTCAACGAGAAGAAAAGATATTCACCAAATAAATCAAAACTAAAGTAACGAGACTGGTTTTAAAATGTAAGAAGTAGAAAGTACAGATATTTGTGTAAAAATGTAATGAGTAAGAGTTAAAAGTGAAGTACTGATACCAGAAAAATCTACTTAAGTACAGTTACGAAGTATTTGTACTTCATTACTTCCCACTTCTGCAAATGACCCTACAGTCTCAGAAATAAAGCTACCAGAGTGCAATCTTTTACAAATAGTTTGAAACTTTCGAAATTTTTTTATTTATTGACGTTTTGATTTTCATCCTGAATGACACCTATAGGCACAGAAGACACAGAAATATCACCACATTCATTACACCACACTGAGCTGTTTTTGCTGTATATTACATTAATCAATCTTACATTAGATTCATTACAAAAGCACAAACACTTGGATAATGGGCAAGTTTAGTCAATATTTAGAAGTGTAAATTGTTTATGGGCTGGAAAAAAATTATATATATATATATATATATATATATATATATATATATATATATATATATATATATATATATATATACACACATACACACACATACACACACACGTTTATAAAACCCTTATCAGCAAGATAATCAATTTAAGCCAGACTTCTGTACAGTAAATTGTTTATTGCACAGAAACCTAAGGAAACCTGATGAATGGATGGATGCAAACTTTGATCCTTTTTTCTGCCAAAAAAATCATTAAAAAAATCTAAATAAGCATCTTCAGTCCAGCAGCATTGCCACTGCAAAAGATCCTAAAAGACAAATTATAACTGTTATTCAGCATGTTTACCCATTTAATCCATGTGGATCCATAAATATTCATTCATGCTATATGTTTCTTGTAATGCTTTATTGTGAACACACTGGACCACACAGCTTTTTACTTTTTAGGAGACTTGGCTCAGTACGGTTTTATAATTAAAGTAAAGTTAAATAAGAAATAAATTCATTGTAGTGACAAACAACACGGTGTATTCATGCAACACAAACAGCCCAAATTTCAGTAGGTTGTTGCTCCAAATGCATATGTTAATAAGAAGTATTTGGAAGAAGCTGACCGAGCTAGTGTCAGATAGCTAGAGTATATTTTGAAATCCAAAATATATATTTTGTACTGCACAACATTATCATTTGAACAAGTGAATTATTAGCATAATAGTCTAATAAAGCAACTGTAATCACATGAGAAGAAAAGCAGCAGAAATACTTAAAGTTTTCTTCATATGCGTCCAATAAAAATTGAAATAAAGAAACTCTCTCTTTCTGGAGGTTGCCACGAACATACATATCAGATAAAAGGAGTTTCTCCATACAAGGACATTTGACTCATATAAAGATGTGAAAAAAATCTTTCACACAACTTTTAACACCAGATATTTAATCATACCTATACAGCATTTCATATTAGCCGTTTGGGGTAATTTATTAAAACACACAAGTTGTAAATAATAAATAAGACTCTACACAACACACAAGGGTATAATATTTATTCTTTGTTACTTAAGCTAATAATGAAGAGTAAATCACTGACTAAATGTTCTGAGTGCCATTTATTTTTGAAAACTATATGGAACAGTGGCAAAGTCACCATAAGCTTGTAGGAAACATATTTACAACAAAACATGGAAGAAAAAAAAAAAGATGATTAATTTATGTTCAGAAATGAAGTATTATTTCACTAATCCGTTATCTGGACTTGTTTGGGTGCTTCCAGCTTCTTCAGGTTTTCATCCCACTGGGTAAATTGTTTAGACAACAGAAACATCTGGGCATGTGTTAAGGAAGTGTCTACACATTCAGGCTTAATATCTCCAGCATCATAAACGAGTAGTTTAAATCTAAGGCACACTGATCACATGAGTACTGTATGAGGACAGTGAACCAAACACAATGAAAGCTCCTTTTCACATTTAGACCATGTGTTATTAACAACCGTAACATTAACACAGAGATCCTTTTTGTAATAAAGGATACCATTTTGTTGTATTCTTCAAACAGCCTTTTCACATCTGCAGACAGATCTTCACTTTGGTCCTATAAAGTACAATCACAATTAATGTAAAAACATTCATGTTTCCAATAACAATAAAGGAATATATTACTGTATGCTGTTTTTTTCTATTTTTAATAGGAGGCTAACGATGACCAAGAAATTTATAGGACATTATATTGTACTATAAAATAATAAAATCAGCGGTGTAAAAAGTATAGCGTGTTTATTCAGGTTAAAAAAAATGGTTTAAGGTCTCTCTAAAAATGGCTATGGACATGTTGTGTGCAATTAACAATAACAAAATACAAAATGGAGTGTCCCCTAGTCTCACAAGCCAGTGCTCTAGTGAGTCTGGTACTTTCATGGATAGTGTCTGTTTGATTGATAGTGCAAACAGCCAACCACGATTACTCATCAACAGCCAGTTTCAAAGCTCTAAAGTGTTCACCCTATAGTCTGGGGATCGCAAGTAAAGAAAGGGGTGGCACACTCCTATCAATCATCATACTAGTCAATCATGTTTACCTGTAAAGTCATGCATGCATTTCCCTAAAGAAAGACGTGATTGGTTTACTTGATCAGATTTATTAGCTTTTGTACGATAGGGATGGAGGTGCACATACATATAAGTGCAGACAAACAATCAGATCAACAGCATTCAAGACTTCGTTGCTTGCTGTCCAGACAAAATGTAAAAACAACCCATGATTTACCTGCTGGCTGATGTGAATTTGAGAAAGTCGTTGGACTTTGGTAGAAAGCTCTGGAACAGCTGTGTGGTTGTCACACATCAGAGAGAGATTTCAAAATTAACATCATGTAAAATTATATAATTATAAATATGATTTTGTAAATAGTAATAAATACATTGTATGAAAAATTATACAATAATAGGGCAGCTTTAGATCTATACCCTATCCATAGCTTTGAATAGAGCCAATCTATAGCTTTGAATAGAGCCTATCTATAGCTTTAAATAGAGCCTATCTATAGCTTTAAATAGAGCCTATCTATAGCTTTAAATAGAGCCTATCTATAGCTTTAAATAGAGCCTATCTATAGCTTTAAATAGAGCCTATCTATAGCTTTAAATATAGCCTATCTATAGCTTTAAATATAGCCTATCTATAGCTTTAAATATAGCCAATCTATAGCTTTAAATGCATTAGTACAAAAGTACCATTTTAGAAATAAATCATGTGATATAAACTGGGCTCAGCATACGATGCCCAGCAAATCCAGAGAAATTAAAATATAAATAGGATGATAGTGTTATTCTCCTCATTTTCAGTGCATAAAGGCAACTGAGCAGAACATTTATTTATTTTTATTTTTTATATTTATTCAAAATCCAAGTTAATGGCACATAACATATGCTTTATTACTAATTTTCAGTTCCATTACCAAGCCCAAAAGACAGTAAAACTCCTCATACCTTTAATATGTGGACTATCCAGTAGAGGCTGTAGGCTGTTCATTTGCTCCAGCAAGGCAGCCTGGGAGCGCAGGAAGTCCTCCTCTATAATAAAAGTAAAAGAAGGCATGACTATGCAATAATGCAGTTCTTGAAGGAGAATTACATAAAATCTCCAAATTGATATTTAAAATATGCACAGTAGGTCAAGTGGCCTGAGGGCAAAGTCAATCATCTTTATAACCTACGAAAGAAGTCCAGATGATATATAGGTAATTACAGCTGGCAACAAACTATCAACTGGAATGAGTTATTTGTTCATTATTTAATAACGATGATGATGGTGGTATAAATGACAGCAGCAGTCTGAGTTTGTACGAGAACAAATTAACCCAACGGCTTGGATGTGCCACTACAACAATAACGCAACACAAATCAATATAAATTTGTCAAAATTAAAGAGATCACTGACCTGCTAAAATAATCTCCAGTTTCATTGCATCTGGCACTGCAATGTAGTCTGTGAATTGTGGATCTATATACTTCAGTAGATCTTCAACTGGGGAAAAACAGAGAACGGAAAACAGGCAAATGTGTTTCAGTAGATGTATTTTTAGGATGTATGAATGTCAAAAAAATGGTCGTTGCTTACTTTTCTTGTGAAGAATCTTCACTCGTTCTCTCTTGTTTGCTGTGTTTGCTAGAGCAGAGTTTATCCTTGCCAAAGATTCAACACACTGAACAAGTGGAAAAAATACAAAAGAAATAAAAGATAATAGTAATGGCCAAGTTCACCAGATACACAGATGTGATCTTTGGGAGGTGGTAGCTCAGTGGTAAAGGCTCTGAGTTACAGAGCGGAAAATTGGGGGTTCAAGCCTCAGTACTGTCAAGCTGCCACACTCGTTGCCCTTAAACAATGGCCCATTACCCTTTGTGCTCCAGGGGCTCAGTATCATGTCTGACTCTACGCTCTGAACCCAGTGTCCTAACATTGCTGGGATATGCAAAGCAATAATTTCACCGTGATTTAATGTACATGTGACAAGAATGAAGCACCTTTCTTTCTTTTTCCTTTTAGACTCTGATCATTACACCTCATTCCACTTTGCTGCACAACCCACTGTCACTTTTAAAAGAGTGAAGAGAAATTATTGTACATGTTCATAAACTTGCTTTACACTATAAACTAGTTTATTATATATTTTAGTGTCTATATTGCTATCTTCAATAATCTGCCACTGTATCACATCCTCTTGTCTCATCATGATGCTGTGGGGTACTGGGATTGGATGAATGACAGTAAAGACTTCTTGACTGGAAAAAAGAAGCAGCATAGTATTGCTATATAGTACTGTATGCAATTTACTTCAAATCTAAACAAATGTTATAAATGTATGTTATGATCATATGGAGCTCAACATGCAGCACTTTAACCCTCCTGTACATTTATGTTCAGAAATGCAGCTGTGCCACGCCCGTACTAAGAGCAGGACGGCCCTGTGAATCTCATCCATTTAATCCGGTTGGAATCAGTGACTTATTTGTGGGAAAAATATAATGTTGCTGAAAAGACAGTGTTAAACAGCATGTCCATTTCCCCCAGCTGTTCCTAACATCCCACCCGGTTCACTAGGACTAGACATGTCCATCTTAACGGCTAGCGGCGGCCATGCAGCTAGCCAGTGAGTGCTAACCACAAAACATGTCTTCCATCAAATTTGTCCATTTTCTTCATTCTGCAAAACCACATTACCTTAACTGGTTTACTGCTCGGTCCACAGTCACCGTACACACGCTTCTCCAGCGCCTGGAGCCGAGCATCCAACTCATCAACACTGTTTCCTTCCATTTTGCCTTCTGTTGTTTCTTCAACCCGGAAATGACGTCATTGTTGCTTCCCGGGTTGCCAGGTCTAATGGCCGTAAAAAATACTCAATTCGACAATGTGCCCACCAGAATTGCTATAAAATTAATTTTGATACCAAAAGCACAAAGAATACAAAATAACACATTTATACAGTAAGGCCTGTAGACTGGGGGTGTGACGCATCTCCACCAGGTTTCCTGCAAGTCTTGGACCATCAGCTGAAGCAGGGCCCTTAACCACAGGCACCAGGCCGAGGTTAATTTGATACCAAGGCCACACAGAAACAATAAAAACTTTATTTATAACAATAATTATTATTATATATTCGTTATTGATTTTCACATATTTTAAATTATTATTATTTCCACCTATACTAATTTCCCCACACTTGTTTCAATTGCAGTTTTTCCTATCTATCGATAAATAGTGCTTTCAGTTACATTTCATTCTTCATGTAATAATAAAATAAATTATGAAATCATATATTTATAACAATACTATAATATGCATATTATTGCACATTACATAAAAGTAGAGAATCTTGTTCCACACATTGTGAGAGTCCTTCAGCTTCCATGGCTTTTGCACCAAGTAGAGGCTTCCATTAAGCCACAATAAGCCCAGGTCATTGGATGGAGATTACATCTAGACACTCTAAAACCAGATCTGGGATTAGAGTGGCTAGATGAAGGCCTCTACTTGGCACAAAACCCATGGAAGTATGTATGTTACATTGATTGCACTCTGCCCCAGTAATTGGGGTGAAAGGTGGTGTGAGAGGTGGAGGGATCTGAATGTGGACTGGTGACACCTGCTGATGTACATCTACACCTCCAGCTATCTGTCCACCTGGAGTTTTACAAGCTCATCCAACCTGTTCTTCTGTTCTTCTGTTTATAGTTACATAGTGTCACTTTTATACACTTACAACATAGACTTCCATTAAGCCACTCTAAGCCCAGGTCAGTGGATGGAGATTACATCTAGACACTCTAAAACCAGATCTAGGATTAGAGTGGCTAGATGAAGGCCTCTACTTGGTGCAAAACCCATGGAAGCCAGCTGGTTGTCCTTGATTGTCCTTCTGGAGCTTAGTAACATCACCACACACAATCTCTAGAGCTCAGTCAGAAGGACCATTGAGTTCTTGGTCACCTCTCTAACTAAGGCTCTTCTCACCTGATTGCAGTTTGGCTGAGTAACCAGCTTCTTGAAGAGTCCTGGTTTTGCAAAATCTTGTTCCATTTTAAAGCATTTTTTATAGCCCTCCTCTGATCTGTGCTTTGCAACATACTGTCTCTGAGTTTTGCAGGCACTTACTTTGACCTCATGGCTTGTTTTTTTTAATCTAAATTGTCAGCTGTGAGATCTTCCAAAGAGAATTATGTGCCTCTCCAAAATCATGTCCAATTAAAAAAACCTCCAGTGAATGTGTAGAAACATCTCAGGAATGATCAAGATATTTATGAACTATGAATTATGTACAAAGAATTACACATTTCTAGAATTTTGTTTTTACTTTGTCATTACGGGTTACTGAGTTTAGATTAATGATTGGAGATTTAAAAATCCATTTGAACAATTGTAGTATCAGGCTGCAACATAACGTAATGAAAAAAGTGAAGGGTCTGAATACTTTCTGATTGCACTGTATGTAAAGTATGTATCTTACATTGATTGCACTCTGCCCCAGTAATTGGGGTGAAAGGTGGTGTGAGAGGTGGAGGGATCTGAATGTGGACTGGTGACACCTGCTAATGTACATCTACACCTCCGGCCATCTGTCCACCAGGAGTTTTATAAGCTCATCCAAACCGTTCTTCTGTTCTTCTGTTTATAGTTACATAGTGTCACTTTCATACCCTTACAATATAGACTACACTGTTTTCTACAGCCTGAGCTACCGGCGTGTTCGATGTTGATAACTGATCACTGCTTCATTCTTACAATAACTGGGCTTGTGATCTGAGAAGCTGAAGCTGATCTCGGATCAGACCGAGTGAACCTCAAGCTCCTCGAATTCGCCGTGGCGCATGCGCAGTTCTACTCTACACTAACCAGGAGCGTCGGGAGAAGAGCAGCAGCCACAAACGCGCTGGTGTAAATGTCCATGTAGGATGCTCTGTACATACACCCAGGTTTGCTGCTGATCTTCTTAATTTTTTTTTTTGTATGAGTATTTTCACTTTTTCTTGTTTTATCACTATTGGATCCTTGGCAGCAAAACGCATTTGTGTCGCATGACCTTGCGCTGAATGTCAATAGGAGCGATTATATAGCCAGTACGGTAAGAATAATATCCGATAATTATTGCACATTTATGGTCTGTTTAAATAGCCAACAATAGTTCATGCATTTGCTAGTTATAATGCAGTATACTCACTACCCGGTTTAGTTACACAGTAATAACCGAGCCAGGGGAAACGACAAATTTAGGCTGTATCAGTTTACGGTTTCGCCCAGTCAGAGTGTTTATTATAACTCTAGGGTGTGTGCATATGTGAAATACGGCCTTTGTATTAGTGCTGATCCTCATCCTGATCCTGATCCTGTGCATGGGCAGGTGCTTCATCGCCATTTGGTGCCTCTGCTCTAGACTGGTGCTGCTTTGCGCATGGTCCTCATCTGGATCAAACTGGAAAAAGAGACATGTCGGGGAATTATATATACAAATAACTACATAAGGAATTGCATAAATGTTTATTGCATTATTATTTTCTTTGCCGTTTATTGGGATACAGTGAAAGATAATGGGATTTGGGGAAGATCACGTGTCCCCAGATTACAAAATGGCTATTTTTTCAGTTTTGGCCTCAATTTGCGGCAAACCGCATCCTGCTGCATAAATATATATCCTTACAAATACACATGTCAAATCATTCATATGCTGCCTGGAATATTTAATCTATAAAGTATTAATATTTTATATATTGAGTAAGGTGGAGTTCTGATATGGTGCAGGCTGATGCTTTTGTGCCCAAAACCCAATCAGTGGAGAAATGTCTAAATAGAAAAGAGATTATAGCTAGACTGTGAGATCATATATTTTAGATTAATACATGTTTTTTTTTAACAGTTCGATATAATTAATTCATTACCTAAATATGTAAATAAACAGCAAATAAATGTCACTGGGGATCTAAGGTATTTCTGTATGTATATATCTTATTTTTATTTGGTTGTTTGCATTTTATAGAATTGTGTTCTCCTCATTTATTTATGTTCCTGACCACAAATTCACTAACCGTATGTGTGTTTTTAAGTGTCCATATGTTAAAGAGCAGTTGTCAGTCAAATATACTGTATCTTAGTATTCAGTGGTTGCTGACACATTCTGTTGATGGACTAGAAATGAATGCACTGGGTTTCTAATGGCGGCATTTAGGCAACATATAGCCAGGGATCTGACACTCACTTCAGAAAAAAACATATTGGATTGTTTAGTCTCCAATGCATAGGTTTGTGCTGACATCTGTTCCAGTTTGCTGGAAACTCCAAAAGCAATGTTTTCTAAGAAATATTAGTATATGTTATTCAACTGACAAATCAAAACACAAATCCAATGAAATTATTGAAATTTTTACTTTCAGCATCGCACACAAAAGGGTGGGATCCTTTATTATGCCTGACAAGTTCCATAATTGCCTTTGAATGCTTGCCTCTAGCATGTTGCCTCAGATTTGCTCTGGATATCGCTAATCCTGCTATGCGAGAATAACTTTGTTGTTTTGAATTAATTGGGTGTTTTTTAAAACGAAGCCCGAAGAACCTGGGTTTTACTGCAAGAAAGAATTGACTAAAAGAAAGAAAGAAAGTTTGGCTGCAAAAATGGATTTACATTATTTGTAGAACTAAAATCTTTTCCAAATCTATTAACTCCAGATAGTTTTAACATGAGAGCACATATCTGAATGATTGTAATCTGATTTTCTTGTACAGTGTGAGTGATGGAGAACATGTTATTCACCGACATACACCACTCAATAAACGAGTGCAGTTTAGACTAGCTATGTTACTCCTATATATTTGTATTTATTCACATTTTTACAATGTTCCGATTTATTCACTGAAGGACTACTAGGACCTATCCTGCAAAGATGGATATTGTAACACATTTTGTCAACGACACTATCGAATTCTACAAATGGAGCCTTACCATTGCAGGTAGGTACATTTTCCCCGATATTCTTCTTAACGCCATATGGTGCATTGCCTGTGATACATTATATCCTTGGGAGCATGGATATCGGATAAAACTACAACTAATATCAACATTTCGTCACAACCAAAATGCCAGTCAAAAATGCTACAAGATATCAATATATATTAAACATTAATGTCAGATAATAGTCAGTCCGTAGTGTTTTATTAACTATTATTATTGGTTAAATGCTTTTGTTCAAAATGTATGAGTGTAAAACAGTGCAGTCTGTGACAGTGAAGCTTTTTGTCTGAACCTCGCTGAATAAAAATTCCTTACTGAAAGCAGGAACTATTTTTACTGTCACTGTCCCATCACTTGATGACTGACAGCACTTTAATCATTATGGCTAGATGTTCTTGCTTGGGGAATAGTATTGCATCACATTTTAAATACTTGCTTATCCTCAAATTGTACCAGACAAGCGTGTGGAGAAATGGCCTCTAATGGACTCGCCTCTTCCCACGCTGGCCATCAGCTCTTCATACCTTCTCTTTCTCTGGCTGGGGCCTAAGTTCATGCGGAACAGAGAGGCCTTCCAGCTTAGGAAGACTCTTATTGTGTATAACTTCAGCATGGTCATCCTAAACTTTTTCATCTTCAAAGAGGTGCGTCAGAAATTATTAATAATGAACCCTAAATTTAGACGTGACATATGAATTCTTGTCTTTTCAGCTGTCATTCATCCCCATATTTAATCGAAGGCATCTATATAATAGCTGTTATTTGTTGTTCGATTTCAGCTCTTCCTTGCAGCAAGGGCAGCGAATTACAGCTACCTCTGCCAGCCGGTGGACTACTCTGATGACCCTAATGAAGTCAGGGTGAGTGTGTTCCTCGAGAGGGGCTCAGATATGATTAACTGCAGTGTTCCTAAGACCAAGACCATGACTGTACCAGCCCATAGAAAATGAACACGATGTAGACACTCAGCAACCTGATCCTTCCCTTTTATCTAGCCAAGGACTCAAAGTGGGTTTGTAAGAGAGTGAGCTCAATTTCAATGCCAGCACCAAGATTACCCTGCTTGCATATGCCAAAGGTCATGGTATTGGCTTATGTATGTTTGTCTTAACCTATTTTAATCTTGACAGGAAACATATATTATGTTTAAATTATTAAAAAATACAAGTTATTTCAGGGTTCTACACATAATTTAATTATTAGAGTTTTATTAAAAAGTAAAAAAAAACATAATAAATTTCATGCAATTGATGAAATTACTCCGATAACAAAAATAACACAATTAAATAAAACAAATGGCAATAAAGTGCTCACTACATTGTACCATATTCTCTTTTACTCAATGTTGTATCCTATACAGGTAGCAGCTGCTCTGTGGTGGTACTTTGTGTCAAAGGGAGTTGAATACCTGGACACAGTTTTTTTCATCCTTCGTAAGAAGTTCAACCACGTCACCTTTTTGCATGTTTATCACCACTGCACCATGTTCACTCTGTGGTGGATTGGCATCAAGTGGGTTGCTGGTGGACAGTGTAAGTATTTCATAAAATCATGACAGTTAAGAACTGCTATTATAAAACATGGCTCGGCGTGCCGGACAACAATGACGGAGTAGTGTGATGTCATTTTCCTATAACAGCATGTCACCTCAGCAATTTATCAAAATTAGAATATACATATTTATTGATGATAAACACATTTTGTTCCATTAAAACACGAATAGTTACTGTTAATTTAATGTTGTGAAAATACATGAACCAACTTAGTTACAGTGAGGAAAATAAGTATTTGAACACCCTGCTATTTTGCAAGTTCTCCCACTTAGAAATCATGGAGGGGTCTGAAATTGTCATCGTAAGTGCATGTCCACTGTGAGAGACATAATCTTAAAAAAAATCCAGATCCAGAAATCACAATGTATGATTTTTTAACTATTTATTTGTATGATACAGCTGCAAATAAGTATTTGAACACCTGAGAAAGTCAATGTTAATATTTGGTACAGTAGCCTTTGTTTGCAATTACAGAGGTCAAACGTTTCCTGCAGTTTTTCACCAGGTTTGCACACACTGCAGGAGGGATTTTGGCCCACTCCTCCACACAGATCTTCTCTAGATCAGTCAGGTTTCTGGCCTGTCGCTGAGAAACACAGAGTTTGAGCTCCTCCAAAGATTCTCTATTGGGTTTAGGTCTGAGACTGGCTAGGCCACGCAGAACCTTGATATGCTTTTACAGAGCCACTCCTTGGTTATCCTGGCTGTGTGCTTCGGGTCATTGTCATGTTGGAAGACCCAGCCTCGACCCATCTTCAATGCTCTAACTGAGGGAAGGAGGTTGTTCCCCAAAATCTCGCAATACATGTCCCCGGTTATCCTCTCCTTAATACAGTGCAGTCTCCCTGTCCCATGTGCAGAAAAACACCCCCAAAGCATGATGCTACCACCCCATGCTTCACAGTAGGGATGGTGTTCTTGGATGGTACTCATCATTCTTCTTCCTCCAAACACGTTTAGTGGAATTATGACCCAAAAGTTCTATTTTGGTCTCATCTGACCACATGACTTTCTCCCATGACTCCTCTGGATCATCCAAATGGTCATTGGCAAACTTAAGACGTGCCTGGACATGTGCTGGTTTAAGCAGGGGAACCTTCCGTGCCATGCATGATTTCAAACCATGACGTCTTAGTGTATTACCAACAGTAACCTTGGAAACGGTGGTCCCAGCTCTTTTCAGGTCATTGACCAGCTCCTCCCGTGTAGTTCTGGGCTGATTTCTCACCTTCCTTAGGATCATTGAGACCCCACGAGGTGAGATCTAGCATGGAGCCCCAGTCCGAGGGAGATTGACAGTCATGTTTAGCTTCTTCCTTTTTTTTAATGATTGCTCCAACAGTGGACCTTTTTTCACCAAGCTGCTTGGTAATTTCCCTGTAGCCCTTTCCAGCCTTGTGGAGGTGTACAATTTTGTCTCTAGTGTCTTTGGACAGCTCTTTGGTCTTGGCCATGTTAGTAGTTGGATTCTTACTGATTGTATGGGTTGGACAGGTGCATCTAATTTAGGATAATAAATGTAGTGGAGGTGGACATTTTAAAGGCAGACTAACAGGTCTTTGAGGGTCAGAATTCTAGCTGATAGACAGGTGTTCAAATACTCATTTGCAGCTGTATCATACAAATAAATAGTTTAAAAATCATACATTGTGATTTGTGGATTTTTTTTTTTAGATTCTCACAGTGGACATGCACCTACAATGATAATTTCAGACCCCTCCATGATTTCTAAGTGGGAGAACTTGCAAAATAGCAGGGTGTTCAAATACTTATTTTCCTCACTGTACATTATACAACACTATAACAGATAGTCTTTAGTTTTTGTTGTTGTTTTTATTACCAAGACAACATACAGCTTGTATGAATGAGAACTGAAAAGCACTCTGTCCTGAAGACTGTCCCCATTGAGAAAAAAAGTGACTGTTATAAAGACTAATATTGTAGACACCGTACATACACATTAAATGAACATCTCTTAACAGAAAACCTCACCATAGTGACAATTATATTTTTCTTAATTTTTTTGTCCTAAATAACAGACAATTTCGAAATAGTCTGAGCATTTGCTCTACTTTATTGTTACGTGAACGAGTACTAATTTAAATAGTGCATTCCTAAAAAAACATTGAAACAGTTTGGTTTGACAAAGCTTTGCCTTCAGCCAAACTGAAGGCAAATGTTTAATGCAACAATAAATATAAAGATCAAGTCTGTGCTGCATGTGATGAACATCAGTATGAATAAAAATGGTTTGTTTTTCCTCTCTTACAGCCTTCTTTGGTGCTCATATGAATGCTGCAATCCATGTCCTGATGTATCTTTATTATGGGCTGGCTGCCTGTGGGCCAAAAATCCAGAAATACTTGTGGTGGAAGAAGTACCTGACAATTATCCAAATGGTATTCTCATTTTTATATGATTGTGCTGTGATTATTTTACAGTCTCTTTACACTTTTTTTCCTCACGTCCTCAGATCCAGTTTCACGTCACGATTGGTCACACTGCTCTTTCGCTCTACACTGACTGCCCCTTCCCTAAATGGATGCACTGGTGTCTGATTGGTTATGCCATCACCTTCATTGTCCTCTTTGGGAACTTCTACTACCAGACGTATCGTGGCCAGCCACGTCGTGAAGGTCAGCTCAAGTCAGCCAAGGCACTGTCTAATGGAGCTCCTAATGGAATGGCAGTCAGTAATGGAGTGAGTGGCAAGATGATGGAAAAGCCTGTGGTGGCAGAAAATGGGAGGAGAAAGAGGAAAGGCAGGGCAAAGCGTGACTAGAGCAGATGAAGTGAAGAAAATCAAAAACAGGCAGATATGAGAAAGGATGGAAGAGATGGGACAATTGTTAGGAGCCAGTACTTTTTGTGGGATGCCTGAGATGAGGATATGCCTGTTTGAAGGAAGCTTAAAGGTTTACTGAACTTTCTGGGGTTTGCCACCATCAGTCAGGGTGGTTGTGATTTGAATAATTTGCCCAGAACAAAATTTTGGTCCTTCTTTTTACAGATGTGTTTTTTTGCTGATTTGATGCATAAGACACACTGTAATGAGAACAGAATATTCATGATCAAGAAAGCCTGATATCTGAATCGAAGCATATTATTATTATTTAAATGATTTTTAATAATCAGTATCTTCCTCTGTGTGTCTGCGTTTAATGTCCTTATACCTCCTATTGTCATGCGTTAGATTTTGGGACTGGATTTCAGCACGTTTACATGCCACTCACTACATTCTTGAGTAAAAAAAAAAGGCCATCTCTGCTTTTTACTTTGGATCATAACTAATGCCTTGAAAATATCCGGACTGAGCTTTTTTTTTTTTTAAACACTTCCGCTCAATTTAGCTTTCTCTGTTCTCTAATACAGCTCCGGCTTCATTCTATACAGGCTTTTAGATATTATTTATGAATGAAAGTCATCATGATCAGGGATAAACCCTGCTTTATATAGCTAACAGTTTTAACATCAACCAATGCTTTTCACGTTTTCTGTATTTTTATATTCATTTATTTTAAAAAGTATTACTTTGCTATCAAAAGTGTCATCTTTTTTCCCCCTCAAACGGACCTTAACAGCAGCTACAGTGTGTGATGCCTAGCTCCTGTAAAATTGCCTTTTCCATAAAAGTGTAAAAGGAAAAAACGTTTTTGACTTTAAACTATAAGCAGACTTTGTCCATAAATACAACACATGTCAATGAAAATACTCTCTGAAGTCTACCATTGCCATCAGGGTTAGGGGTTAATATTCAGCTGTACCTCAACAAGGTCTTATAAAGCAGCGTCTCATCATTTTAAGTAATTATCCCAAAAAATGCAATGCTGTTGTGTTTTGTCTTCTTAAATAATTGTTTTTATGTTGTATATGCTGTGCAGTTTTGTACATTGTGCTTTTAAAAATAAAATGGCTATCATGAAGGTACTCCTCTGTTTAAAAGTCTTATACTTCCTTTTAAATACTAGCATTAGGAAGCATTTTATAATGAATACATTCATATAGGTTGAAAAAGTATTAAAATGTGATTACAGACAGAGTGAATGACAAAAAATATATTTTTGTATCCTTTGTCACTCATTACTTCTTTTCAAATTGCCAGGCCATCTCATGCAATATGCATGCCCCGAAACTAACAACTTTGCAGCACAAGAACATTTACATGGCCATTGCATTTATGATTTGTTGCAGCTCCAAACATATAATAATTGATAGTTTTTATTGTTCTCCACAGCTCAGTTCCTTTTAGGAAGTTATGCCATCATGTGGAACCTCATTATACCTGAGAATATTTTCTTTTATATCATCAGAAGTGTCAAAACCGTCATATTCCAGTCTTCATAAAATATTTTCCCTGGTGTACATTTACCTACATTGTTTTATTACATAGTGCATATAATTACCCCACGCTGCTTATCATGCTTCACAAGATCCTTCCTCATTCATTTTTGACCCTTTATGAACTGCCAGAAGGTAACTGCAGACCAACACACCAGCTGCTCATTGGGGTCCCACCCGCTCCTTTTCTCTCCATCAATCACAGATGATGAGGGTCCCTAAAGACCAAGCAGAGCCCAGCCTCTCTTCCTCCTCCTCCTGGTCAGAACAGTAATAGATTTCTATGGCAACGGTACACAGTTTCTCTCCTCCCCCTTCTGCTCAGGCAAACAATCATTTGGGGCGCCTCCATGCTGCTCTGCCACCCAAGTGCTACTTTTTAATGAAGCTAGAAAAAGCATGTTAGTTTGAGATATGATAGTAGAAGATATGAGTTTGGTGTCAAATTATTAACAAGCATTACTGATGATATTTCATATATTATAGTAGTACTAATTATGACTATAATATAAAAGAGTTTTGCATGGCTTTATACAGAAATAAACATTCACATCCGAATTGATTATTGAGCGTCACACATCTGATTCACAATTCACTGTGGGGTCTACTTTACAAGAAACAGGTAAAAAATCTGCTGTTTTCCTTAAAATATTGTAGAAGATTTTTCATAAAAGTAATGCATTTATAAATTTTCTATTGCAAGGACATTGGATAAAAGTATTCTTTAAGAGAAATGGGTTACAGACAGCACAGAGATAACTAACAGGAATTGTGTAAACATACAGTATATAGATTCCTGACCATCGCACCCATGTGTTTTTTTTTCCCTACCCAAAATAAAAGCTCACAATTGTATATATTTCATTATAATTTCAGTTCATTTGAACTATGTGGTCTAAACATAATCCATCTTGACACTTCCACTGTGCACAAAGCAAGATCTATGAAAAAAAAATGGTTCGCCAAGGTTGTTGCAGCAGAATTCTGGCCTGACCTCAGAGTCCGGACCTCAACCCCACTGAACACCTTTGGGATGATCTGTGCCTGAACTAATCTTCCTGTAGCTGAGTGAGCACAAAATCGCCACACTAAAATCTAGTGGAATACAGAAGATTAGTATTATAAGAAGAGCAAATGAAGGTTGGTGTGATTGTGGTGTTCATAAACTTTTGGCCATATCTTGCAGTTTTTCATCCTTTTTAGGATTATGTAATCTATGCCAAGCATCTAAGCAAATATTTTTTTGAAGATCTGACATCACTGTTGCTAGGCAGAAGCAGAAAGTGATCTTTTCTCCACTACTTCACTCAATTTGCTGCTCATGCCTGGTTATACATCCACTACCCAGCTGATAAGTCCAGTCAGATGCTGTTTCATTCTTTTATTTCCCCTTTACATCCAATATATTGCATCAGGAAGCTCTTATATATCGCACAAAGTGTTTACATTACAATAAAGCTACACTGAACGTGAATGAAGACGGGAAAATGCAACTCGGCTCTCGGATAAGACCCCGCCCTGTGGTGACATCACTGTCCATCTTTTTCCGGTCTATGTTCACTGGTGGTCCTGCATCTCAGGACGGTGTGCATCTCTCCTCTACACCGTGCATCACTACTGGACAACACATGATGCTGAAACGGTAAGGGGGTTTCTTCTGAAACTATTTGCAAAGATGGAGAAGGAAAGGGGGCAATTCCGTTTACAAAATCTTTAACAGGTAAAGCTGATCATATCTATTGATCTTTATTGTTCGTTTAATAAAGAGTCACCTTGTAAAGGTTATAAACAAAGCCAGACACTTTACAAAGGCCTAACCGGTTTGTAGAATAGCATGAAACCATTTGAATGCAAAATCACTGGTCTGTTTAACAAAACCACTCGACAATAAGCTCGTTCACGTTAGAGTATAATATAGCATGTATTATCCAAAATAATGCTAAGTAGTTCTAAAGAAAAACAGATATAATGTATGTCAGGCCAGGCTATTTATAATTCATTATTCAACCTGAATCTTATTTCCTGAATGGGGGTGGGGGGTGGGTTTGACCAAGATGCTACAGTTGCCTGCTGAACAGTCTATTGTTTATGAAACCTAATGAAGATATGTTTGTAACCAAATAAGACAAGTTACTTCATGTCATTAAGTCCATGCACAAAAAATAGTCTGTGATTCTCTAATAACTAGCTGTCGACTTAAACGACAAGGTTCGACATGAGTGCGGTCATCAGCGTGTTTTTTTTTTCTCTCCTTAGAATATGCTTGTTATTTGCCGGAATTGTCATTGAGAGTCGTTGTAGTGTTTGTTCTTATGGCTTAATAAGGTTTATGCTACATTAGTGAGCTTTATATGGGCGACACAGGGGGGCTCAGTGCACACGGCGGCGTATCAGTCGCGGTGAATATTACAGATCGTTACAGATGGTTTTTTTTCGTTTATTTCCCCGGGCAGTTAACGGTAATGGACGATGGGCGACGTCTGATCCCTAGCACACGACGCCATGAATTCCGCCGCTGGCGGCGCTGCCGATCCGCGCCAGGCAGACAATAGTACCGTGAAGCAGCAGCAACAGCAGCAGCAGCGCGCGCCCTCGCCGGCTAGATTTAAAGACGCTTCAGCGAAAACGCCCTCGAAAAGCGCTTCAGCCAAACCCGCTTCAGCCAAACAAGGCGGTAAGAACAGCCGGAGCAGTTCCCCTGTGGCCTCCAGCGCGGGGAAAGACAGACCGGCGACGAAAGGAGCGGCCGCTGTCCACCCAAGCGGTGCTGAAAGTCCCACCATCAGACGTTCGGAGAAGGCCAAGAAGATCGAGGAGCGCCATAGCTCTACGGAAGACGCGGACGACTCTCCTATAAAGGGTGACCGTGTAGTGTCCGATCAGCCGAGCTCTTCGAAATCGTCCCAGAGCAAAGCAAAGAATCAGAAAGCCAAAGACGGGACCGGGAGCTACTCCAAACAAGGAGCTAACAACACAGTGGGATGCGGGCCTGGTTTCTGGAGAGAAGGGTGCCTACAGTCTGAGTTAATACAGTTCCACATGAACAAGAGCTTGAAGAAAGAAGGGGCCTTGCACGCCAAGGCGGCCAGCTCGCCGGGCAACGGCATGGAGCTCTCACCGGAGGCGCCCCTTAGGCCTAGCGACTCTCATGTCGAACGAGATTTACGAGATGAAATCGAGAGACTGAATGATGAGAACGATAATCTAAAGGTAGGTCTGGATGATCGCCACCAACCAGTAATGATGGCACACGGATAAAGATATAGCGTTGCTTTGGATGCAGGGGGGCTGTGATTGCTTGTGTTGTGTTTGTTGTGCTAAAGCATGAAATCGAAGAAATGCGGGCGGAAATGGAGGAGATGAGAGACACGTTTTACGAGGAAGACGCGTGCCAGTTGCAGGACATGCGGCGCGAGCTCGTGCGGGCCAATAAGAACTGCAGGATCCTCCAGTACCGCGTGCGGAAGGCGGAACGGAAGCGTTTGCGCTACGCAGAGACCGGGGAGATCGACGGGGAGTTAGTGCGGAGTCTAGAACAAGATTTAAAGGTACAGTGGTGATGACAGAGAGAATTAAACATAGGATTGAATGATTATTAAAAAATTATACATTTGATTTTTTATTGTGAGCTGTTCTAGATGAGTATATCTTTAGATTTTTTATCTAAAATTAATGCAAGTTAATCTAATCACAAATTAATCTAACCAGTTTCACCATTTCTTGTTTATATTTTATTAGAATATAAGCAATTATCATTTGTGTTAAGTATTGAGTGTTAAAATAATCAATAAATCAGTTCAATGTGTGAGATGTGTTAGTCAGACTATTGGCAATGGGCATAAATTGAAAAATGTATAGATATAAAACAATAAATGAAATAAAACATGGTAGGGGATAATCCATAGTATATTAATGCAGTGTGGGGAATGGCATTCCACTGTATATACCAAAAAACTAACCCAATATCAGAACTATTACATGTCATGTTTTTATTTTACTATGTCTAATGGCACATATATATATATATATATATATATATATATATATATATATATATATATATATATATATATAAAACTTGAAATACATAAAAATATCTGTCTGGACATCTAAATGTCTCATCCATATAATTTCATCCATTGAGACACTTAACTCCAACCCTTATTTTCCTGTATCCAGGTGGCAAAGGATGTGTCAGTGAGACTGCATAATGAACTCGAAAATGTCGAAGAGAAAAGGGCAAAAACAGAGGAGGAGAATGAACGACTGAGGCAGAAGCTTATTGAAGTGGAGGTGACTAAGCAAGCTTTACAGCTTGAGCTAGAGAAAGCTAAAGAGGTGAGGAAATTAGCAACCCAAACTCAAAATAATAAAAATGTACAGTTAAGTCAAAGCACCTAAATGTTTTAAGTATATACATTAATTAGCACAGAATTAAGGTTTATCTCTCAAATGTTTAATCAATACTTTTATCAGGCATCTCTGAAACGAAGAGGCAAGGATGGACAGAAATCAGAAAGGAAGACTCCACAGACACCGACAGAGGTACAAACAAGGAAAATGTATTGTAATGTTGAATGTAATAAGAACATGCAGATCATTTACTATAATTGGATCATTTTTAAAGAACATTTTATAATAAATATTATTCAGGAAGCATTTTGGTTTGGGCAAAGATTTGCTTTTTATTTTGGTCTTGAGTTCTATGATTATATGGCAAACTCGGGTGCTATTTATTACTTTATTACTTTATTGCATCCCTTTTAAATTGTTATCCTTTTGCTGTTAACAAGGTTTACAGAAAACGCTTTTCCACAAATTTCAGTTTCAGTTCCAGTTTGAGTTTGAGTTTCAGTGAGGTTGAGTTTAGGGCTTCTACACCAACCTTGGCAAATCATGTTTTCCTGGAGCTTGCTTTGTGCACAAAGACATTGCATGCTGGAACATGTCTGGACCTCTTAGTTCCACTGAAGAGAAATTTGAATGCTATAGGCATATCATGTCATCCTGTACAATCATGAGCCTCAAACTCTTTTGGCAAAGGTTTAAGGATTAACCTATTGGTGTAATCATCTAGTGGTAAAAAAAAACCAGATGTTAATTACAGAATAAGATTGGAGAAGCTGAGCTCTAATTTTAATGTTCAATGTGACTTTATGAAGTGAATAATTGAAAAAAGGAAATATTGTCATATGCAGAGAATTTGTTTCTTTCAAAATGGTCTTTATAGGAGGAAAATGATGACCTAAAATGCCAGTTGTCCCTCATAAAAGAAGAAGCTGTGCTGATGAGGAAGAAGATGGCAAAGATTGACAAAGAGAAGGACCGATTGGAGCAGGAGCTACAAAAGTACCGTTCCTTCTATGGTGATGTTGACAGCCCCCTACCTAAGGGTGAGGCTGGTGGGCCTCCTACCACACGTGAGTCTGAGCTGAAGCTGCGTCTCCGCCTGGTTGAAGAGGAGGCCAACATCTTAGGCCGCAAAATTGTGGAGCTGGAGGTAGAGAACCGTGGATTGAAGGCAGAGCTTGATGACCTGCGAGGAGACGAGCTGGGAGGAGGCACAGCAGATCCCTCAACAAGGGAACAAAGTGAGGTGATATCCGAGATGCGTCAGCAACTGCAGCTGGTAGAGGATGAGGCTGAGTTTCTGCGCCGCAACCTGGCTGACATGGAAGAGCAAAACAAGAAGGTGACAGTGGAACTAAACAAGCTCAAGTATAAGGCAGGCTCACATGAGGGATCTCGTCATGGTGGTGCTGGAGTGGACGGGTCCAAAGCTGAGGCTCTGCAGGAAGAGCTAAAAGCTGCTAGGCTACAGATTAATGAGCTGAGTGGAAAAGTGATGCAGCTGCAGTATGAAAATCGTATACTGCTGTCCAACATGCAGCGCTATGACCTGGCTTCACACTTAGGCATCCGGCCCAGCCCTCGAGACAGCGATGCTGAAAGCGATGGAGGCCGCAGAGAGAGTGATGATGACTCTTCGCGTCTCCCGCCGCATCGCAAACGCGAGGGCCCTGTTGGAGGAGAGAGTGACTCTGAGGAAGTACGCAATATTAGATGCCTCACTCCCACTCGCTCTCTGTATTCTCCAGATAGCCGTTTTTTATCCCGAAGTCTCAAGGACCGGCAGCAGATGATTGATATACGCATGGAGGCCGAACGTCTGAGCCGGACCATCGACAGACTGATCGCTGATACAAGCACCATAATCGCAGAAGCACGAGTCTATGTGACAAACGGTGAGCTGTTCGGCCGAATGGATGAGGATGATGATGGAAGCCGGATACGTGAGCATGAGCTTCTGTATCGCATTAATGCGCAGATGAAAACCTTCAGGAAGGATCTCCAAAGTTTTATTGATCGTTTAGATGTTCCAAAACCCGAAGATCGTGAAACCGAAGAGCCTCTCTCGGTAAGTCTACACAAACACATTGTTTTAGAATAGCTTGTGTTTAACAATCACTATTACTTTATATTTCAGTGTAGCTTTTCTTGCACTTTTACCATTCATGCAATAAGTACGAGTAGATTTTAAAATTATGATAATGATGATGATTATGCAGAATTTTAACATGCTGTTTTCTCATATCTTATGACCTGATTCACACAAATACAATATGACGATTAATGTTCGGTGTTTTTTCTCACATTTGCTCTGTCTGTGCCTAATTTCATTGACCTCTTTGCTTTTCATTTCTTTTCCTGTCATCCAGATGTTTCAGCCCATCATTTTGCTTATCCTCATTCTTGTTTTATTCTCATCTCTGTCATATGCCACTATATTCAAATTGGTTTTTCTTTTCACCCTTTTCTTTGTTTTGTAAACCCGCCCTTCTTTTTATTAGCAGCCATACTGTTTTTGTTTGTTTGTTTGTTTGTTTTGTTGCAGTTTTCAATTGATTTCGGCATTGTCATTAAGGTTATACAAGGTACAGGAGATTTTCCACCATTTTACTCATGGGTTACAGTTTCTCAGCCAAATTCAACACAGTTTCAACCTGCAGTGACACCAGCTTTGCATCTTTACTTCAATCTATTCAGGTGGTAAGTGAAAAAATGTTCTACAAATTATCATTGTCAACAAATAGCATTGAGACAATAAGTAATATTACTTTTTTCTTACTTTAATTGACGTTAAATACATTAAATATAGGAAATCCAGTGAGAAATATGATGAAACCTTTTCACTTTACAGCCACCTCTGTTAGTAAGTGGTTAGAATGAATTACATGAGGCTAATAACAATATACATTATACATCATACCCTCTTATCTGGAGTAACTTATAATGATCTTGTTATACAAATGAACAGTAGATGGTAAGGTCCTTTCTCATAGGCTCAGCAGTAGTGACTTAGTGGAGCTGGGATTTGAACTCAACATTCTAATCAGATGTCCACTATTTTAATCAGTAAGTTACCACTTCCCCAAAAAATATTTTATTATAGATCATTAAGTACAGTTACCAAATATTTGTATTTCATTACTTCCATCTCTGTTGTACAATATTACAGTATGAACTATATCCTTTCAAAGAATGTAACAGATGAAAAGTTCCACGATCACAGTGAAGAACTGTGGAAGACAAAGACAAAGTGTCTTTGTCGGGAGACACAGAAAATTGCACAATTTAACTAACGCTTGAGCTCTTTGGAATGGTCACGCACGAACATGATTCCTGAGCGCAACCCACAGACTGCTCCAGTCGAGACTACAATTGCAAATGTATGTTGAGGTCAGATAAGATGAAAATCTACCACTTTGGTCTTGCACACCAGCTGCAGGTTTGGCACAGAAAAGGGGCTTGCATATAAGGAAAGGCATCCAGAACCACAGTAAAATATGGTGTTAGATTATCGATGCTATGTGTCTGTTTTGCGGTTGGTGGTCTGTTATGGAGATTGATGGCATCGGGAGCTGTTAAAACCCACGATCCCAGGAAATGAACACTTTTGTGTTGAAGAATATAAAAACAAAAAATGAGCTGATTTCAAAAAGCTCAGTCATCATGTGCAAACCCAAGAATATGACAGAACTTTAAAATATTCTTCATGAAAACCAGGTGAAGATTAAATAGAAATTTTGGAGCTGATTTAAACTGCAGGGGAAAAAACACTATTTATCTAAATAGTAAAAAAAAAAAAAATGTTTTGAAAAAAATACTTTTTGGGGGTGGGGTTATAGTAAGTTACAATGGAGACGTATTTTGAAGGAGGAGTGTGTGTGTGTTTCGAGACTGCCTCTGAAAACTGGCGTCATGGGCCCTTATTAGCAGCTGTGTGGGAAAGAGATGCGCACAAACTCGCCAACTATTCATAGCGGAAAAATACGCTTTCCACAGATGCATCTGTTATGATCATTCAGCAGCGATCTCCAGCCTTTAAACCAGTGAGAATGCCTTAAGGTAAGAAGACATCTTCATGCTTTGTTTTCGAGAACTAAAGCTGTGCAGCCGTAAACAAAAAGTGACGACTGTAAAGAAAAAAAGAAAATAAATCAAGGAAACAAACATGCATGTGTGGAATTACAATATTACAGTCTTTTCTGGTATTTAACAAAAGATCTATATATATATTTATATATTTACTCTAATGATATTTACTCGTTTGGGTAAGGGAGGTGACTTGGGTAGCTACCGGGAGTAAATATAAACCCCAGACTCTTACATCAGAGTATGTTGTGCTTCTTCTAATCGGCATGCTAGAAGGAGAAGGGTGAAAACTAACACCAGAAGGTGGGCTAAGTAAAGGCAGTGGGAAATGCGCGCTAGTAAAAAGATGGATGTGGGTGTGTCGGTAGACTATGACAGCTTGACCCTGTCGCTCGCGCTGACATGGAAAGAGCAAATGCGCCCGGAGCGCGCGCGCACAGGAACATGGCAGGTTTCGGTTCATCTCACACGATCAAATGATTGACTGCAGAGGCAGTCTTTCTCTTCTCCAAAAGTCTCGTGTGCGGGATTAAAGTGGTTGAGAGAGATGTGGAATGCGCTCGGAAGCGGCTCAGGGTTTTACAGTGCAGCCGGAGGCGGTAGCTACATGTGTAAGGCGCACGGCTGGGAATTTGTGCCATGCTCCATGCTGGAGAGGGAAGCGAACAGGAAACGCAGCCGGAGTCCACCACGTGGAGTGACCTCTACTGCTTCTGTAGAACAGTTTACCGAGCAGTCCGGCTTTGGAGATCTGCAGAGCCAACACTTGCGACTCAGAAAGCGATTTGAGGAACTCAGGAAGCGACACGGTCAGGACAAAGACGCCTGGATGAAGGAGAAGGAAATACTTTTGAGAGAAGTGGCAGACGTGCAAGTAATTCGGGAATCGGTCGCAGTAGAGCAGCACGCTGTCTGATCTGCTGAATGCTTGTTTTTAACTGTGTTGCTGTTTGCAGGGCGGAGAGAACAGACGGATATTGCTGGATCTGAAGACGTTGTTGGAGGAAGTGCAGTCTGAAGTGAAAAAGGAAGAGAGTAAACGCAACGAACTTCAGTTGCAGTACACCAAGGACCAGGGCGCATGGGAGCTGGAAAGGGCAGAGCTGAAATGCAGAATTGCACAGGTTAGTGTTTGTGGGTTACATGTAAATCTGTAACGATTTTGTGGCTGAGAAGTCACAATCACTCCCTCAAGCATTCACCCCAGACTAAGCTCTGCCAAAACCCACCAGCATGCCAACAGTGGAGAGTTTATTATTTGACAGCAGCTCGGAATTTCAATATATCCCAGCATGATTTCCTGGGATTTATGCCCAATTATTATAATTTAATATGGTGGTAATGCAGACGATGATCTTATAGGGGATTGCATAGCCTAGCATAGATTGTATGGCACACACTACCCCAAACAAACACAAATATAATAAAAAAATAACACTAGGATCACAAATCATCACACATTTATTATGAGTAGACACTTAAATTATTGTCTACCTGGCTAGTCCACTCATTATGAGTGACTTTTTCGATGCAAGATCTTGAGATGTGTGTTCACACTTGGGGAAAAAAAACAACATTTTGAACTTAGCCTGGATTTATACTAAATGAAAGATGCAGGCAGTGATGCAATTTAAAATAAATACACTGTCTCTTCGTCTATGACACTGCATTTATTAAATCATCATCCCATATTGAACAGCTCCTTTCTCACAGAACTCTCCCTTTTGTTTCTGACACCCTTATAAAGACACAGTCCAGACGTGTATTTATCATCTGGAGTCAGAGCAGTTATAATCCCTTCTGGTGGTTTATGCATTACCCCTCGAGTGAGTCATTGCTATGTTCTCCTAATACAGTAGTGCAGAGTTCTCTTTAGGGTAGAGAAGATGGAGAGGAGTAACACTGTGGAATTCTGGAGGGGTGGATACACCTTAGCTAGGATGTCCTGGCATATCATTTGCATATTACTCTGAGTAGTCATACTGAGCTTGATTTGGAACGGTTTTGCAAACCTGCAGCCAAAATTCTTTAAAAGCTTATCTAAAAGCTTAGCTTTGTCATTTGTGGGAATAAAATATGCCAAATGTTGGTGTGATTCCTAACTTGAGTGTTATATGCAGCATCCAACAAACTGTGTTTAAAGCAGGAGGGGGGGAGGGGGGGGGGTATTTAATATGATTAAATACTGTTCAGAAACCACCTGATTAGCTAAGAACTGGTCAGCTGAAATTCCATAGCTTGATTGACTCATAGCTCTTTCTAATTCCCTCTACAATATTTAGACAAATAGATGGAATTAAGACTATATTCACTATATAAAAAGTTTTAAAAAATTAAGTTTGAGCAAACTTAACCATAATCCACTTCATATAAAAATACCAGACATTCTACATGTCTGGTATTCTACATTCTATAGTGCAAGCGGTCCTTCAAATAGGACAATTTATTCCAAGCATATAAAGAATGCATCTTTATTAAAACAGTTTTTAGGGTCTAAACAGGGTTTATCATTTCACCAGCCAATCATTTCATTTTCAATACCACTGTTACACTTGCTGTCCCTAAAAAAATGCGAAAAACAGCAATTTGATTTCATGCACTAAAGTATTGTTGGCATTGAGAATAGATTTTCAGGGCGGGGTCAAATGAAAGTATAAATGCTGTTTTCGCCGTCTCCCACATCCTACCACAGCTTAGACTGTGGCCACTGAGGACGCCCCAGGTTTACCAAGCATTCGTGGTTATGTTTTTGTCAGTATATTTATTTGCATATTTTTTTTAAATGGAGGTGGTGAACTCTGTGTGTCCCTGCAGCCCCACCCTTAGGAATGTGAGATGCTAAAGCATTGGTCTAGATGCCTATTTATAGAGGACTGCCTTGGTGACACTCCTACCCAGAGACAGAGCTTTAGTCACATAGCCACAGCAATAATTATACTTTATACTGAACTTTAAAGGAGCCGACCATTTCCTTCAAGGCTGATCACATGGTAGAAGATGATCAGTGCAGTGTTTCACATGCTCTTGGTTTGTAAATACTCAGACCCAATCCACCTAGGGGAATGTACGCAACTGCGCTGTCCATATTTTTTAAACTTAGGGTTTGTTGTTTATACAGGCCATGGTTGAATTTGGTTTTGTTGTTATGCAACGCTGTGCTATTTTTAGGCATTGTTTGTGTTTGGGGCCAATGGTGGATTTACCAGGCAACTTTAAAAAAAATAAATGGATCCAAATGAAAAAAGTGGAAAAAGGAAATAATGAGTAATGGTACTGTATACTGATGAAGTCTTTTTTCTGTCACAAAGCATGAACTACTGAGATGCAATAAAGTCAAATTACCGTTTATTAAAAGCTATTTGTTTAATGATGCTTAGGAAATTCCTCACTGCAATAATAATAATAAAAAAAAACTTCAACAATCACCAGCTTTTATAAAGAACAAGTATTGCATAACTTTCAGGATTTCTGGGTGAACAAAGTGTTGGAAAGAGAGAGACAGGATTCCTCAACAGAATGAAGGGTTTCCATTTTAGGAGCAGGTCAAATGTATATATAAAGCACGTCATAGAACCAGGCCCCTTTAAACATCTGCCATGGACACATGCTTAGGATAAATAGTACTAAAAGAGACACAGCCACATATTTCTATGGTATTTGTGTAAGTTTAGAATTAAATTCGAAATAGCCCATTTGTGACAACAGTGTAGGTTTTGTACATTTATAAACAATCTTGTTTCAGCCTTTATGCCGTGAATATTATAATATCCAATAAATGCATATTTGTAACTATTTACTAGGCTGGGTTTATCTGTTGATATACAATGATCTATGCATATATAATGAAAAGCTGTAGAAAATGATTAAAAGCGAATATTTCTGTGTGTAAAGAACAATAGGCTCAAAATTGCAGCAATGTCTTTAAACAGTTTATATCTGTTTACTGAAAAAGGCCTTTATGGTATAGCCCTTTTTTACTAGATCCAATTTTGGCCTGATTACAATGAGCAATTTTATTAAATGATGTACATTTTACCATTATGACCTGAAAGGCCCTTAATACAGGTCCTTTTTAATTAAAAGCAGATTAAAATTTATCAGTGCTTTCCATCAAATCACAGAAATCTTCATGAAGGACTTAAAATACATCAAGGACAGACCACAATTCTTCCGTGCCACCCTGGTGCTGTGCCACTATTTATTTTTATTGCCAGCTCAAGGACAAAGAACTGGGTGTAAATTTACGCCTGTCTTTCCTCCTAGCATGTGGAATGTGTTCTGGTATTAACAATAGTGTTGGAGTGAAATGGAAATGGCTGCTTGGTATTCAAACACATTTATGGGTTTTGTAAATGTGGTAAAAAAAAAAAAGGAAGGCACACCAAAAATGTTATATCAAAAGTCACTATCCAAAGTCAGCTGAACTGCCAAACATTCACTCCAGATCATAGCACCTCACAACCACTGGGAAAGGAAACATGAGACTTCAAAAGGCCACAGCATTTTTCTTTAAATGCATTTAGTTGGAGAAAATTGTGCAAGCTGTAAACCGAATCTTTGCAGGTACCCTATGTCCTGGGTGTACACATTACTTTTGAAATGGAAGTAAATGTCATGTCATAAACAGATCATAAGTGCTATTATGGCCTGGTGGCCTTTTCATGGCATATGGAATCTTTCAGCACCTATACACTTGTGTATTCCAAAGTTTAATGATAGGTCTTTAGTGGGGTGGGTGTAAGGACATATTTTACAGTATTATATCCAATGGGCATGTCAGCTAGCCACCCAGACTCTTCCTGTTCTCCTAAACCCCCTCTACTTCCTCTGTCCTTCATTCTTTTTTTTTGTAAAAATCCTCTGCATGCCATTAATTTCCTGTGGCCCTCATCATGTCTCTCTCTCTCTCTCTCTCTCTCTCTCTCTCTCTCTCTCTCTCTAGTTGGAGGCCAAAAGAACAGTGAGTAGTGAGACTGGGGACACAGTAAGGAGGGAAAGAGAGGAAGAGTGGAGGCTTTTGGCAGACACCCATACTGCAGCAATGGACCTGCGCTGCCGGCTGGAGCACAGCGAGAGGGACTGGGTGAGGGAGAAATCCGAGCTTTTGGAGCGATTTGACTTGGAGAGGAAGGAGTGGGAGAGTCAGCTCAGGGACATGCAGCACAAGATTGAGGAGGTGAGTCTTCAGATGAAAACCAAGCCAAGGAGACAAGTTACCATGTCCCAAAGGTCTTCAAAATAATACAGATCGTGATCAGTTCCTACTTATTTTCCTAGGCTAGTAATTACAGACCTTATTGCAGAGCTTAAAACAGGATGCTTAAAGTGAAAGTAGTATATCCAAGGATTTTGTGCACCAGTGCTTTTGTCAAATGATAAAAAATGCAATCAAGTGTTCCGTTAGAGAGAACATGAAATTGTAGCCTTTGAGCAAACAAGTTATAGATACATAAAACATAAGAAACGCTAGTTATTACCAGGAGGCTGTTTCGCAACTTATTTTTATCTTTGTTATTTCTCAGACTTATCATACTTAGTAAACAAGCTCTGCTGCAGTCAGGATCTTTTAGTGGGTGGTAATAATAATGGGGAGGGTGTTAAATTACAGAACCACAGGGGGGATCTAAGGAATGCATTTACATTTGATACACTTTGAAGAAGAGATTATTCATTTTAATGAAATAAAAGAGCTGGGTTGGGAGCTAAACCAGCAGAAAAATCTGCTTTGGATAAAATGGAAGTCTTTTGGCCTGTCAAATACAAAATTAAAGCCAACAAAGGAACGAATGAATAGTAAAACAGTAATTTAATATTGTTTATTGAAGTGGCAATCCTGAGGTATTGTTAAGACTTGAAGTGAATTTACTGCATGTCATTTCAGCTGTACAAAGAAGTGAAGGCTCATCGACAGGAAGGTGCTTTTGGACCAAACAGCGGTGCACAAACCACTGCCATAAGGTTTAGTACACATTCTGGCAGCACTCTATCCACTCTGACTGGCTCCTCAGAGGTCCACAGCAGCAGTTACTCTGAGCCTCTTAACCAGCGCAGGCATAACAGCACTGACTCCAGTCATAATGGCAATGAACCCAATGGCCAGCACTACATCGTTCAAAGCGAGCGATCAAAGCAGAGCGGCTCCAGGAAGTATGAGAATGTTGAACTCGAGGCCATTAACACCACAGACATAGAAGATATGCTTCATAGGTGTCTTGTGAACAAGCCTTCTTCTGATGAAGGAACGGAGCGAGGGTTTCAGAATAACTTCAACTGTGCAAATGATAAAAAGAAGAGCACAATGGCTCTTAATGCTGTGAGTTTTCTTGAATTAAAAATGGGTAATAATTAGATTATTTGGTTGAAATTCTATAAGAAATTATCTATATTTTATTCCTTCTCACCCGGATAAAATATATATTATTTGCCATAGGCTCTTAAAGAAATAGCCAGGGTTAGTGAGGAGCTTTGCAGCTACCAGGATGAAATCAGGAAGAAGTCTGCTGTCAAAAGGTAATAAGCACTAGTAATTCTACACACTTTAGAAATGTTCCAGACACATTCCTGGTTAATGATATGTATTTTCTGTGTTTATTACTACAGAAGCCAGACTGAGTCAATGTTCTTTGCAGGAGATGTTGAGATGTTGGAACCAGATGACACAGACTTGAATGAGTGGTGCAAAGATCTTCATTCCCTGGACAAGCAGAAAGAGATTAACTGGGACGACATTAAAAATAATTCAACCAAGGCTGAAAGTGACACTGAACTACCTGTGAAGAGAAGAGATGTCCCTCCTATTCCATTTAGAAGCACATCTTGGTACATTAAGAGTCCCTCGGCTACAGACACACCGTCTAGTGCCCCAGAGCCACCGATGCGCAAAACATGTCGAAGTCCTTGTATTCACAGGAAATGCAACAGCCCCTCTATCGTGCGAAGATTTGAGGCAATGCTACAAGAAAATGAGGGAAAGATTCTGACAGACTCTGGGATTGTGCCTGGCCCAATGCCTCAAGATTCCAAGTGCAATATCATCTGCTGCCAGAGCCGGTGGTCCTGTGATGGAAGCAGGTTTGGCAGCAGCAAGTCATCCACATATGTGCCTATCCAAAAATGTCTTTCAGAAGTTAACATAATATCTGCTGAGGCTGAGTGCAGCCAGAACCAGATAGATGCAGACAGTAAACAAAACTTGAAGGAAGGACTTCATCTCATGCACTCAACACTCAAAGGTGTGGCTGCTGACTTCCTGACGCCTACAGACATAACCTCTCCTTCCATCAACACCACTGTCCCACAGAGAAATGAAATGCTAGAACGGAAAACAGCTGAGTTTAACCGCATCCTTTTTCAGGCAGGCATGGGTTTTCAGTGTGATCTGGACAATATCTCCAAAGATGTGCACTATACATGTGACAGTACCACTAAGGACAATCTCGCAAACGTGCCACCGGATCTTACTATACAGTATTCCATGAACAAGTATGAACATATTGCTCCTCAAGTATTGACAAAGGATTCTGGTTCTGGCCCCTCAACTACACAACAGGATGTTAAAGTTAAAAAGGTAACATCTGGTCTATCAGAGAATTTAACAGTGAAACACAAGGACTCCAACTTTACAGGCCTGCTATCGCATACAGAAGACAACCGACCGTCTGTCTCTCAGTTTAATAAAAGCTTAAGAACCATTAAATCGGATTTAGATTTGAGCCCATCAGAGCTAAAACACCCAACTGAAAAGTTAAATGAAGTGAATTCTCTCACTTTAAGTCAGCATCCAGTTCAAACAAAATCTAAAAAGCCTGAACGTACAAAACAGGACATGCCTAATACAAGGTCCAGAGTTTTAGATGAAAATCCTTGGAAACCTTCAACTCTGGCTGCCTACCCTCGACCACTGGAGTCCCGGTCCAATTACGGGGCAATAGAACGAATTTTGAGGAGTTATGAAAATATGGGCCATTCCCAGCAAGACAAGCCATTTCAGTCTAATCCAGAAAGGGATGTGGACCTAACAGAGCTCTTGAATTTGCTCGAGATCCAGCACCAGTCTAGATCCAGTGAAAGAGTCATGCACACTCCTCACCATCAATCTGTAGCTCACAAAGAAGCACGTGCAACAGCGAAGGTCAGTATGCAACCTTAAAGACAAAAACATGACAAACACTGTTCACTGGAATCTGTTCAGAAAGGACATCCAAGTGCAATTAGATCATTTGATGAAAAAGGTACACGAGTGACAAAATGAAGGAAAATACAACAAACAGTCTTAGGCCCCTGTGAGCCACCAAAACTAGATTAAATAAGCCTCTGAAACTATAGCGTAATAATGCACACTATTCTTTCAAAAGACATTCTCCCAGGTGGTGTCTTGATGATAGAGTTGGAGAGTACTAAATCAGTAGTCCAAAATTCCCCATAGCGTAGGTGTTTATTTGGGTTGGGTCTGGTGAGCTTGAAGGCCATAGCAGATGATTTCCATCATTTTTATACTCATCAAACTGCTGACTAGGACATCCTGGAATAAAAATGTCCTAATTCTTTCCTGATTTTCATCTAGTAGGATAAAGATAATCGGTCAGAAAACCTTTAAGAATAACAAGGGAAGCCACACCACTCAAGCAAAATGAAAGCTTTAAAAAGAATTTCAAAAAGAACTCATCTGTATGAGACACGAGCATAGTAGCTGTGAACCTTCATGTATACTTAATCAAACGTGTCCTTTGCTCACCGAATTATTTTCCTGGAAACAAATAAAAAGAAATAAAGGCATTTTTATTATGACAGTACTCTATTTTTCATTCTGCTATGTGAGGATTATGCATGTGGAAAAATTTAGAAACGTGCCAGAAAAGAAAACATTCTGTTTCCTCAAATCCTTAAAACAAAATAAAAAACAATTGAAATTCTTGATGCTGAGGTCCATTAGAAAATATTTCCAGATTGTATAATGCAAAAGCACAGAGCTATTAATTTCTGGTCTGTTCAGATGAGTACACAGCACTTTGCTACAAAGATAAGGTATGTTAAGCCTTTAAAATCTAAAGACTAGTAGCACAACATTTGGCTCAACTGTTAAGTTTTAAATCCAAACCTTTAATCTTTGTCCCAGTTGGAAACTGTCTTTAGACAGAAGGAAAGGCTTGTGGTGCAATTACTAAACTATCTACATGTGGCCACCAGAGCTCTCTGCACATATGTCTGTTGAAGATTACTTTACAAACTAATGGAAAATAAACCATTATAAAGAGACTAGGATTAAATTTGTTGTTTATCTTGGCTTATCTTTGTAATCGGGTTATGGTCAGGAATGCCGGAACATCAGGCTCCTGGAGGTTGATAAAGGCATAAAGACATTGATATTGCTTACTGTTTGAGCTTTGTTAAAACAAAGTGATATTTTAAAATGTTTGTCTCTACAGCAAAGCAAAGAATCAACAGTCACCGCCAAGAAGAGTTTCTCTCGACCATCTTGTCCTGCTAAAAGACGTCTGCCCTCACGATGGGCTAATCGCTCTTCGTCCACCTCATCGACATCCTCAACGTCTCCCTCACCAACAATGCAGCCCACCGTCTCCAGCTCACAGCATACGTTCACCTACTCTGCATTTCACACAGAGACAGTCATCATGTAAAAAACATGCAACCAAACGTGTAGAATCGAAGTTAAACACATGCTGAGACGACATCTTCACAGTTTCTGTGTTTCTTCCTGATTACCTTTGTATATACCAATTCTTAATCCAATCCAAGCTTTTTTAATACAGCCCTACCTATTGTTCCATTGTATTAATCATGTTCTGTATTCTCTGCATAGATCATACATTATATAGCCAAATGTTTTTCCTGACCATCACACCCATATTCTTCCTGTTGCCACACAAGGTGGAAGTATGCAGTTGTACCGAATGTCTTTGTATGCTGTAGCATTACAGTTTCTCTTCACTGGATTTAAGAGGCACAAACGTGGTTCGGCCTGACAGTAATCCTGTTCATAAAGCCATGAAGACATGGTTTGGCAAGGATTGTGTGGCCTGCACAAGGCTTTGGCCTCAACCACTTTGAACGCCTATGGGATGAATAGATGTGTGGGATGTACCCCAGACCTCCCTGCCTTACGCTGCTCCCTGAGCTCATCAGTGCTAGTTTGGCTGACCAGTTACAAATTCCCAGCCATGTTTTAAAATCAAATGAGATGAAAATGAGATGTAAATCTGAAATGGGATGTTTAACAAGCATATTTAGGTGTGATGGTCAGGTGGTGACAAAATTTTTGGACATACAATGTATATGCATATTTGTCTCACTGGTTGAGTTCTTAATTCATATCAAGGCTGCGTTAAGAATCCAACAGATCGATTTCTGTGTAACTGCCATGATATTCCTCCCTATGCGTTTAGGTGCCTCCGATTTTTGACCATGTTTTAAAATGCTGATTATTTCAAAAGAATCATTTGTTACATTTTCTTTGGCTCTCGTTAAAATGGTTGACTTGTATGAATGAGACATGTATTATAAATTCACTCTATCTACTTACCTGACGTGAAACATATCATTAAACTATAACCTTTACAACTTCTCTGTCAGAGTAATTATTTTAAATGAAATTAGTTTTTTTTTTAAGGCAAGACAACTCAACATCTTTCTTTTGTTGTTCTTGGACATTTTAGTATGAGTGTTACGGCTGATAGAACCATGTTTACACTTCTCACTCCACAGTGAGGCTTGTAATTAACACCCAGAAGACAACTTTAGTATATCGTCAGTCTGTCTGGAGATTAATGGCCAAGAGTGAATGAGTTCCAAGCACAAGCTAACAGACACCTTACCCTGGGCAGTAATGTGGTCCCCTCTGACAAAAATAGCAGGTGTGACACTGTTTTGGTGCCCGAAATCCTATCCCAATGGAGATATAAATAATTTGTCCCTTTCCTGTAGTGGAGACATACACTATTTCCTCTTTCCGCATGACACTTTGGAGGATCCCATGCCAAGTCAGAATTAATACTGACATACCAGAGAGAATCTTGAAAATATCAGTAATCCAGTAAAAACCTGTACATAAGTTAATTGACTTATAACATAAAGAATAAATATTGACCCTCTATACCAGATATTCCTAAAGTAGAGTCTGTGAAGCACTTTTTTTTTTTTACATTAAAAGAAATCACAGTTTAAAATCCAAACTGTTATATTTATTATCAACAACTTAGATTTATCAGCTGGTATTACTGGTCAGTTGAAATGAATGGTTTTAAAAGCAAACTTCATTGAGTCAAAAACAAGTAGTCTTATCAATAATGTTCACTTGGACCTAATGTGTGCTGATGGCAGAAAGCTCTGGAATAAAAATCTCTAGGGCTCTAATAAACAGCCTGAATACACATTGACTTGGCTGATGTTCCATTTGGTAATTTCAAGTTTATTAGAGTGACAGCGCATGTAGGACGTTTTGGAGATAAGGTGAGGGAGGTGAGATTGAGATGTTTTGGACATGTGCAGAGGAGGGACATTGGGTATATCGGTAGGAGAATGCTGAGGATGGAGCCACCAGGAAGGAGGAAAAGAGGAAGACCAAGGAGATCTTTATTTTATTCATTTATTTTACTATTACTATTACAAATAACTGTCTATGCCTAATGAAATAATGAAAAAATGAATGAATGAATTACTTTCTTTGGTATATTTTTTTGTGGCAAAACACAACTAGAAATTTACCAAAACATCTTCTCCCCTGCAGTAATTGAAACATCCTTTAAACATCAGGCTTGAACAAAACTTCTCCTCACATGCTCCTTTCCATTTCTTCTTGCTCCTGATCCTAAACTAGTTTAAAAAAATCAGCCATGAGAGGCAGGTGAGTCAGTGAATATGCCTCCCCTGTTATAATGCAATTTAAAATATATGTAATGAAATGTGAAATTATACAGTACAGACCAAAAGTTTGGACACACCTTCTCATTCAAAGAGTTTTTTTATTTTCATGACTATGAAAATTGTAGATTCACACTGAAGGCATCAAAACTATGAATTAACACATGTGGAATTATATATGGAATTATATACATAACAAAAAAGTGTGAAACAACTGAAAAATGTCATATTCTAGGTTCTTCAAAGTAGCCACCTTTTGCTTTGATTACTGCTTTGCACACTCTTGGCATTCTCTTGATGAGCTTCAAGAGGTAGTCACCTGAAATGGTCTTCCAACAGTCTTGAAGGAGTTCCCCGAGAGATGCTTGGCACTTGTTGGCCCCTTTGCCTTCACTCTGCGGTCCAGCTCACCCCTAAACCATCTCGATTGGGTTCAGGTCCGGTGACTGTGGAGGCCAGGTCATCTGGCGCAGCACCCCATCACTCTCCTTCTTGGTCAAATAGCCCTTGATGCCTTCAGTGTGAATCTACAATTTTCATAGTCATGAAAATAAAGAAAACTCTTTGAATGAGAAGGTGTGTCCAAACTTTTGGTCTGTACTGTATATTTATTATAAAATTAGTTTCCTAATAATAACCAGTAAGTGGTACTGTATGTGTAAATCTGATTCTGTCTGCCCAGGGCCTCACCTGATCGTGGCCTCACTGCAACCCAAAGTTGAAATTATGCAAAATAAAAAATAAAAATTAACTGAACTGCCAGGTAAAATGGCCTGTCTGGTCTAGGTGTTCTGGACTAGTCAGGAAAAAGCAGGGACTTGGTCATCTTGTAACTATCTCCTGTTACAGCATAAACAACAACAAAATACCCCAACCTTGGTTAATTTACCAACAAAGTAGACTGTGTGGTGTTAGTTACCTTTATTCACCATGTCTGCATAATATTTCCTGCCACGCATTTTAAAAACCTCAATTACAAATTTTATTACTCTAAAAATACAATAACGACTATGTAATTGACTGACTTTAAAAAAGGAACTACATGTCGGCACTCAGGTTCCGAGGGGTTGCTTTAGAAGTGACACCTCAGCTGGAGTACCGCTGCAGGTTCGTGAACCAACAACAACTTGTCTTTTAGCGACATTTGTGTAAACGATTTTAAGGATCTGTTTCTAATGCTGACGTTTTAATTGTACATTAAATTCAGTTGATTTTAATATTTAGAAAGATTGCGAAGTGTGTTTTTTCCCCCCACTAAGTGTAACTTGAAACATAACCTTGCACTTTACCTACTTTTGATAATAGGATGTACAGGAAATTGGCTAAATCTTCACATCAGAAAGTGTCTTGAATTAAATTAAAGATGAGAAAAACATCCCCTGTTTTTGTCGTGTGGTCTCAGGTGTATTGTAAAGAATGTACAACACTATATTGTCTCAGCCGAATGAGTCGTGATCATTCACTGTCTTGCACATATTTCGATTTTTACCAAATTATTATTCCTTACACATCCACATCCTTACAGCTCATTATGTCTTTCATAAGGTTGGGTACATTTGGGTTAAGATAAAAAAAAAATGTACAAGATCTTTAGATGTCCAGGACTAGAGTAGAGAAACCCTGCTGTAGATGTTCTCTGTGATGGTCCTGAGAAACAATCTATAAAGTGATTATTATAATTAATGTCTTTTTAATTAAAACATGTATTTATAATGATTAGTAAAGTCAGACTACATTCTGTAGCCCATGGCTGTCACTGAAATACCTGTACAGAAGAACAACTGTTTCCTGTGGCAACTCAAGCTCTTTAAACTAGATTAACAAAATAAATATACACATGATGATACACATGCTCCTTCTCTCGCTTCAGTGTACGATATGCAAAAGTAATATGTTGTACACTTATTTTATTATGCAATCATTTAATGTAAATATCCACAGCTTATACATGTTGCATTGCAGCCTCTTATATTTTTCAGTTAAATTGTGTACGTGACTTTGGTTTCCATCTACCTGCAGAAAGAGTAAAATGGCTTTGTGCGGTGTTGGTCGTCCTTTACTCCAGAAAACACACCGTGCTTTGGGATGTTTTTCTAAGAAGAAGCAGACATTCAGCTATAAAGCCAATGGCTTTCAGGAGGAGGATATTCGAAAGAAGCTTCAACTGTTTCCAGGGGGATCCATAGAGCTTCAGAAACAAGAATCAGGCATTGCAGTGATGACGGTCAATAATCCAGCACGGATGAATGCCTTCTCAGGTGCATAATGTGGCATGACTTCAAAAAGTGGCCTTTTCATTAAAATGATTTAATGTTTAGACGTGCTGTCTGTTTGTTCAGGCAGCATGATGGTTGAACTGGAAGAACGTGTGTGTGAGCTGGAGTCTTGGACAGAAGGGAAAGGTCTCATTGTGCAAGGGGCTGCTGGAACGTTCTGCTCTGGATCCGACCTGAATGCAGTCAGAGCAATATCAAACCCACAGGTCTTTGTTATTCAATATCTAAAAATCATCATTTACAGAATCCCATGGTAGATTGTTAAGCCGTTCCATGATATTAAAGTATTTGGTTGATAATGTTTATTTGGAGCATTGATATTTTTATTACTGCTAAAACTTCACTTTAAAAATTCACTTATCCAAGGTTTCAATTTCCCCAGTGTAGAAGTTCCACATTTACAGATGTAGAATTTTAGATTTTTGACATTGTTGCAGATAATGGATTTCGTTTTCTCTGCCAAAGCAGTCTTTAGACCAAAAACTTGGTTTATGAATCAATACTAAATAAAAGAAATGTTCCTTTTTTTTTGTTTTTCACTCCCAGGATGGCATGAAGATGTGTATGTTCATGCAGACAACTCTTACACGACTCCTCAGGTTGGCTTGTTTTACTTTTCAGGTACTATTTATTGTGATATATCTTAACTTGAATGTAATATATCTAAGCTTCCATGTATCCGTTAGTATAGATTGCCCCTCATCTCTGTAGCTCTGGTTGAAGGAAAGGCGCTGGGTGGAGGTGCAGAACTCACTACTGCCTGCGACTTCAGGTAAATTGATTACAGTGTGCCAGTCAGCACTTTACCTTAGAGATGATATTTGTTTAAAAACCTGTGCTTCTGCTAACAGGCTGATGACATCTGATGCTGTGATCCAGTTTGTCCATAAACACATGGGATTGGTGCCTGGATGGGGTGGAGCTGCAAGGCTGGTCCGAATCATTGGCAGTCAAAATGCCTTAAAATTGCTGGCTGGTGCGAAGAAAGTCGATCCGAACATTGGAAAGCAGATTGGACTTGTTGATGACGTGTTGACTG